>NW_027013888.1:0-14891 GCF_036934945.1 Oncorhynchus masou masou | reverse complement strand
AGCATACAGACAGAGCAACATAGGACAAGCAAGATGTAGCATACAGACAGAGCAACATAGGACAAGCAAGACGTAGCATACAGACAGAGGAACATAGGACAAGCAAGACGTAGCATACAGACAGAGCAACATAGGACAAGCAAGACGTAGCATACAGACATAGCAACATAGGACAAGCAAGACGTAGCATACAGACAGAGCACCATAGGACAAGCAAGACGTAGCATACAGACAGAGCAACATAGTACAAGCAAGACGTAGCATACAGACAGACCAACATAGGACAAGCAAGACGTAGCATACAGACAGAGCAACATAGTACAAGCAAGACGTAGCATACAGACAGAGCAACATAGTACAAGCAAGACGTAGCATACAGACAGAGCAACATAGGACAAGCAAGACGTAGCATACAGACAGAGCAACATAGTACAAGCAAGACGTAGCATACAGACAGAGCAACATAGGACAAGCAAGACGTAGCATACAGACAGAGCAACATAGTACAAGCAAGGCCGTAGCATACAGACAGAGCAACATAGTACAAGCAAGGCATTAGCATACAGACAGAGCAACATAGTACAAGCAAGGCGTAGCATACAGACAGGCAACATAGGACAAGCAGATGTAGCATACAGACAGAGCAACATAGAACAAAAACCAGCAAGACAAAATTCATAAAAGCAACAAAGTGTTTCCACCTCACAAGCTACAGACAACAGACAACATGGAAAGCAACAACACAGCTAGGGATTATGTTCACAAATCTGATTGAACGTTTAGCCATGTATTCATACATTTTGTGAAAGTGTGATAGGTGGTGCAGTTATGTGTGTCTGATGGCAGTGTACTCCAGACATGGGAAGCTCTCACAGAGAAAACGGATTTACTAAAGGTGCTTTTCCTTAAGGGAACTATACAGTCACCTCTCATGGCGGACCTTGTGGATCTGCTGCCATTTGTTTGGGTTTTCTGTTTAACAAAAATACTGAGTGGAGGGGAGCCAGGCCATTTATGATCTTGAATACAAGACATGTGTCGGTGTATTGCAGAAGTTTTTCCCAAAACAGGATCTCATGCTTTCTGAGGATGTAACAGTGATGATGGCTATTGGGCTTCCTATCAAGCACTTTGAGAGCCTGTTTGTAGACAGACTGAATAGGTTTTAATGTTGTACAGCAAGCTTGGGCCCAACTAGTCAAGCAGTATGTTAAGTGGGGGAGTATCATAGATTTGAAGTACAGTTTTGCTACCTCTGTAGTCAAACAATTTCGTATAAATTGGAAATTAGCTAGGTTGGATATGGTTATCTGAATGACCTTTTCACATGCTTTTTAAAAGAGAGGTTGGAATCAAGTATGACGCCAAGGTACTTAGTTAGTGTGTGTGTGTCGCTTGTGGCAAAGAGTCAAAGAAAGAATGATCAACTACTATAGATATTAGAAGATAGGAAGATAGAAGGTACTGCTAATACTTTACAGTCAGGCTATTTAAAAAACAACAACATTTCAATAAACCTAATTATAATATAACACAATACATATTGCAAAAATGTACCTTAGTACGCTAATGACAGAACGCAATATGTATTATGTATGTGGCTACATGAGAAGTGTACAATGTTTATGACAGGGGTGCAATCTACGTATTATGTTGGGTTTGTCATGACCAGTGTCTATTTTCTATACAGCAGTACCGTGTGTCTGAGACACTTTCCCTCGGGACACTAAAGTTCATCCTATCCTAATGAATATGTCAGTTACTTCCTGTTGTATGCATTGTTCTGGATTAGTAACATCCTAAGTGAGTACGACCCAGCATTCAAAAACCTCTTTCTATATTTACAACCTGTTTCCAGTGAAAAAGAGATGAATTGAATTTAACAAGGACAATCTTGTCCAGCAGTGAGACTAAGCTGTATTTCAGAATAGGATAATACCTGATCATCACTGAGTGTGTTGTGTTCTCAGTGGAAACCTGTCAACACCAATAAACACTGTAGTTAATGGCTCAAACTGTCTCAAAGTTACAACAGCAGCATTCCCTCCTGCAGACACACACACACACACACACACACACACACACACACAGAGCTCTATCAGTAATGAGACACTTCATCCACCAGATGTCAGTGTTCTATCTATAAAACTAGGGCTGTTGCACCAACAGTGACAGAAGTTGTGGCCCAATAGTGAGATGTGTAACTCGATAATCATGGAGACATGTGGAGAATCGCTCTGCAGGCCTTCTGGCTGTGACACACCCTCCTCCACATCTACTCTTCTGCCACATGTCTCACATTCCCTGGCACACACACACCACAACTCCAAACACAACAAACACAAGCCCAAGCCCACCATGGGTTGAACATACCCACTCCTGTCCCCATCCCCTTTAGGCAGCAGTTGACAGAGAGGCTGTCTTTACTAACAGGATGATATGGATCACATATCTTATCAAGGTTGTTGTGCTGCCAAACATAACCACACACATACAATCCTATATTGGATTTAAAGGAGAAATCCTTTTGGTGTGGTTATGTGTCCCGTACAGTACCATACACCATTTAGCAGACACTTTCTATCCTCTTACAGTCATGCATACATGTTTCATATGGCTCGCCCCCACGGGAATCAAACCCCAACCCCTTGGCCTTGCAGGCACCATACACTACCAACTATGTCACACAGGAGGGTAACAGAGAACTCTGTAAAGTCTGGCGCTGGTCCTCGGGTCATTAAGAGCCAGCACAGATACAGCTGAATCTATTAACCTCTCACTGTATCCCTGGGTTACATTACCATCTCAGGTGGCTCTATGTACCAGTGGAGAAATGGACCATGACCTGACCATCCCACCCCAACCCTCCCTCTAACCTACTGATGACCTGACCATCAACCCTCCCTCTAATCCCCTGACCTGACCATATCCCAACCTCCCTCTAACCCACTGACCTGACCTGACCATCCCACCCCCAACCCTCCCTTTAACCCACTGACCTGACCACCCCAACCCTTTAACCCTTTTAACCCACTGACCTGACCACCCCAACCCTCCCTCTAACCTACTGACCTGACCTGACCATCCCACCCTCTAACCCACTGACCATCCCACCCCCAACCCTCCCTCTAACCTACTGACCTGACCCTGACCAACCCTCCCTCTAATCTACTGACCTGACCATCCCAACCCTCCCTCTCACCAACTGACCTGACCACCCCACCCCAACCCTCCCTCTAACCCACTGACCTGACCATCCCTCCCTCTAATCTACTGACCTGACCACCCCACCCCAACCCTCCCTCTAACCCACTGACCTGACCTGACCATCCCTCCATCTAATCTACTGACCTGACCACCCCACCCCCTCCCTAACCCACTGACCTGACCTTAACTAATCTACTGACCTGACCATCCCAACCCTCCCTCTAATCTACTGACCATCCCAACCCTCCCTCTAATCTACTGACCATCCCAACCCTCCCTCTAATCTACTGACCTGACCATCCCAACCCTCCCTCTAACCTACTGACCTGACCATCCCAACCCTCCCTCTAACCTACTGACCTGACCATCCCAACCCTCCCTCTAACCTACTGACCTGACCATCCCAACCCTCCCTCCAACCTACTGACCTGACCTGACCATCCCAACCCTCCCTCTAACCTACTGACCTGACCATCCCAACCCTCCCTCTACTCTACTGACCTGACCATCCTAACCTCCCTCCAACCTACTGACCTGACCTGACCATCCCAACCTCCCTCTAAACTACTGACCTGACCATCCCCCTCCCTAACCTACTGACCTGACCATCCCAACCCTCCCTCTACTGACCTGACCATCCCAACCCTCCCTCTAACCCACTGACCTGACCTGACCTGACCATCCCAACCCTCCCTCTAACCTACTGACCTGACCATCCCAACCCTCCCTCTAACCTACTGACCTGACCATCCCAACCATCGACCTGACCTGACCATCCCACCCCAACCTCACTCTATCCCAAAGGGGGTGAGGCGATGTCGTACTGATCTGAAGTCAGTTTGCTTCAACGTGTCACTGATGTTTGGTGACACATTGAAAGTACAGTGAGCTGATCCTGTGAACAGAAAACATTAGTCAAATACCACTTTGATCCCGAGGCTTAAAAAATGGTCAATGGGAGTGTACTGTACAGTGCATTCAAAAGGTATTCAGACACCCTTCCCTTTTTCCACATGTTGTTATGTTACAGCCTTATTCAAAATTCAGAATGACAAAGAGAAAACAGGTTTTTAGAAAAAAACTGAAATATCTTATTTAAACAAGTATTCAGACCCTTTGCTATAAGACTCAGGTGTATCCTGCTTCATTTGATAGTCCTTGAGATGTTTTAACAACTTGATTGGAGTCCACCTGTGGTCAATTCAATTGATTGGACATTTGGAAAGGCACACACTTGTCTATATAAGTTCCCAGTTGAAAGTGCATGTCAGAGCAAAAACCAAGCCAAAACATTTATGCAGCTTTGAAGGTCCCCAAGAACACAGTGGCCTCCATCATTCTTAAATGGAAGAAGTTTGGAACCACCAAGACTCTTCCTAGAGCTGTCCGCCCAGACAAACTGAGCAATCAGGGGAGAAGGGTATTCGTCAGGAAGGTGACCAAGAACCTGTATGTCAGAAGGTGAATCTGGATGTCAGAAGGTGAATTCACCAATTTGTAAGTCGCTCTGGATAAGAGCGTCTGCTAAATGACTTAAATGTAATGTAAATGTAAGAACCTGATGGTCACTCTGACAGAGCTCCATCGTTCCTCTGTGGAGATGGGAGAACCTTCTCTGCAGCACTCCACCAATCATGCCTTTATGGTAGAGTGGCCAGACGGAAGCCACTCTTCAGTATAGATGACAGCCTGCTTGGAGTTTGCCAAAAGCACCTAAAGGACTCTCAGACCACTAGAAACAACATTCTCTGGCTGATGAAACCAAGATTGAACTCTTTGGCCTGCCAAGCATCACATCTGGAGGAAACCTGGCACGATCCCTACAGTGAAGCATGGTGGTGGAAGCATCTTGCTGTGCGGATGTTTTTCAGCGGCGGGGACTGTGAGATTAATCAGGATCGAGGCAAAAATGTCTAAAAACCTGTTTTTGCTTTGTCATGATGGGGTATTGTGTGTGGGGGAAAAATTATTTTGATACATTTTAGAATAAGGTTGTAACATAACAAAATGTGTGAAAAGTCAAGGGGTCTGAATACTTTCTGAATGCACGTGTTGTGTTTTACTCTGTACTGTAGAGTTTTATAGATTGCCAGTTGGTGTGAATGTTATAATGTTATAGACAGCCTCAAGAATCTGGGACACGTGTCTGTCTATAGGAAATGTTTAGAACAGTAACAAACGTCAAGCCATACTAGGTTTCTAGGTTTCTATTCTCTCTCTCTCTCTCTCTCTCTCTCTCTCTCGGCATGGGAAATGTATGTTTACATTGCCAAAGCAAGTGAAATAGATAAACAAAAAGTGAAATAAACAATAACAAATGTACAGTAAATATTACACTTACAAAAGAATAAGGACATTTCAAATGTCATATTATGTATATATATATATATATATATACACACAGTGTTGTAATGATGTGCAAGTAGTTAAAGTACGAAAGGGAAAATAAACATAAACATAAATATTTTTCTCTCTCTCTGTCTCGCTCTCAGTCTCTCTCTCTCTCCGTCTCTCTCTCTTTCTGATCACACCTCACACACAACGCTGTCTATGTACTCTGGACTCCACTCGTTGGTTACCGTGGTGCTACAGAACTCTGTTTACATGACAACCCATATTAATCAGGTCTACAGTACCTGTCTGAGGCTGCTGCTGCAGAGAGGGGGAGGGAGAATGGAGGGGAGGAAGAGGAAGAGGAAGACATAGGTGTGCCAGTTCTCTACCACAATGTAAACACATGGTTCCCATGCCAATAAAGCCATTTGAATTTAATTGAAAAAGAGAGAGAGAGAGAGAGAGAGAGCAAGATATATATGCATAAAAGAGAGAGGAAATCCCAAACATGGTTTTGATAGGAAAATAATAGGGGTGAGAGTTCATCCTGTAGTGAGCTTGTGAGTTGTAGCCCAGCATTACTATGACTAATGGCATCAGCAGCTTTTAGAAACAGAACCAGACCAGTCTACTCCCTACAGTACAGAATAGAACCAGACCAGTCTACTCCCTACAGTACAGAATAGAACCAGACCAGTCTACTCCCTACAGTACAGAATAGAACCAGACCAGTCTACTCCCTACAGTACAGAATAGAACCAGACCAGTCTACTCCCTACAGTACAGAATAGAACCAGACCAGTCTACTCCCTACAGTACAGAATAGAACCAGACCAGTCTACTCCCTACAGTACAGAATAGAACCAGACCAGTCTACTCCCTACAGTACAGAATAGAACCAGACCAGTCTACTCCCTACAGTACAGAATAGAACCAGACCAGTCTACTCCCTACAGTACAGAATAGAACCAGACCAGTCTACTCCCTACAGTACAGAATAGAACCAGACCAGTCTACTCCCTACAGTACAGAATTGAACCAGACCAGTCTACTCCCTACAGTACAGAATAGAACCAGACCAGTCTACTCCCTACAGTACAGAATAGAACCAGACCAGTCTACTCCCTACAGTACAGAATAGAACCAGACCAGTCTACTCCCTACAGTACAGAATAGAACCAGACCAGTCTACTCCCTACAGTACAGAATAGAACCAGACCAGTCTACTCCCTACAGTACAGAATAGAACCAGACCAGTCTACTCCCTACAGTACAGAATAGAACCAGACCAGTCTACTCCCTACAGTACAGAATAGAACCAGACCAGTCTACTCCCTACAGTACAGAATAGAACCAGACCAGTCTACTCCTTACAGTTACAGAATAGAACCAGACCAGTCTACTCCCTACAGTACAGAATAGAACCAGACCAGTCTACTCGCTACTGTACAGAATAGAACCAGACCAGTCTACTCCCTACAGTACAGAATAGAACCAGACCAGTCTACTCCTGACAGTACAGAATAGAACCAGACCAGTCTACTCCCTACAGTACAGAATAGAACCAGACCAGTCTACTCCCTAATCACAAACACCTGTTGGAAAGAGGTGCCCTCATACAGCGTACAGTCACACAAAGCTTGGTAGTGGGTACTGGGTGCATGGTATTATGGTGGGTGGGTGGTGCAAGAGGTTGGGTGGGTGGGTGGGTGGGTGGGTGGGTGGTGGGTAGGGTGGTGGTGGGGTGGGGTGGGGTGGTGGGTGGGTGTGGGTGTGCGTGTGTGTGTGTATGTGTGTGTGTGTGTGTCTAGTTTGCCCTCACACATGGAGATGGAATGACTCAATAAATAGACAGAGCAGCTGTCCTCCATCAGGAATCGATCTTTCTTTCTTCTTTCTTTCTTCTTTCTGTATCTCCTCCTTTCGTCATCCTCCATCTATCTCTCTCTTCAATAATACTATCTGTAATCATGTTAACAAACTAGCATTATAATCACAACCCCAATCAGCTTCACAGCAGCTACACAGCCATGTCTCCATGGTAACCCAGGCAAAACACCAGACACAGAGTACAAGGAAGTATCTCTGACCAGTTTCATCCAATAACACAAGCCGAAATTGCCTCGGCAGAGATACTGTAGAATAGACAGATACTCAGCAACAGACCAGTGTGTCAGTCTGTCCCCTTTAAAACACCACAGACCCCAGAGTTGCCCCTACTACCGCTCTGAGCTTCTCTTATTACACATGATCCATCATCATTGAAAGAAATGGGCAAAAGCCAGTGCAATGGAAAACAACCGTTTTACCACAGTTCCTCCACAGAGGAGAGTGCCTGAAACTCAACATCACCACCTTGTGGTGATCCACTTTTGGATGGTGTCCAGTCCAACCCAAACAGCATTAATGTTATATTTAAGCAGCAAACCAAAGAGCATATTCCAAGAAATTATGCACTGCAACAACAGAGTTCATATTGTTGTGTGTTCTGTATGGATACTGTAGTAAGATGATATAGCAGGCTGTTTCTCTCTATTGAGAGGGAAGCGACTGGGAGAGGTTAAGGGAGAGGTTAAGGGAGAGGTTAAGGGAGAGGTTAGAGGTTAAGGGAGAGGTTAAGGGAGCTTTTTTTAATTAAAGTTTTTACATATTTTATTTATTTAACTAGGAAAGTCAGTTAAGAACACATTCTTATTTACAATGACAGCCTAGGAACAGTGTGTTAACTGCCTTGTTCAGGGGAAGAACACACATTTTTGCCTCGTCACCCTGGGGATTTGATCGAGAAACTTTTCAGTTACTGGCCCAACACTCTAACCACTAGGCTATCTGCCGCCCCAAGGTTAAGGGATGGCTGGGAGCTATTCACTAGAGGTTAGGGGTTGGCTGAGGCTGTTCAGTAGAGGTTGGGGGATGGCTGAGGCTGTTCAGTAGAGGTTAGGGATGGCTGGAGGTGTTCAGTAGAGGTTAGGGGATGGCTGAGGCTGTTCAGTAGAGGTTAGGGATGGCTGAGGTGTTCAGTAAAGGTTAGGGATGGCTGGAGGCTGTTCAGTAGAGGTTAGGGGATGGCTGGAGGCTGTTCAGTAGAGGTTAGGGGATGGCGGAGGTGTTCAGTGGAGGTTAGGGATGGCTGTTCAGTAGAGGTTAGGGGATGGCTGGAGGCTGTTCAGTGGAGGTTAGGGGATGGCTGTTCAGTAGAGGATAGGGATGGCTGGAGGCTGTCAGTAGAGGTTAGGGGATGGCTGGAGGTTGTTCAGTAGAGGTTAGGGATGGTTTCACTATGTTAGTCGTGTGTCTTAGAAAGGTCTCAGTCAGGTCACTGTGTGTGAGTTATTAACTGTTCATCAGCTGTTATCATCGTGCTGAGTACAGCAACATGTCCCTCTATAGTGACAGTTATCAGTTGTTATCATCATGCTGCTGAATACAGCATCTGCTGTACATCTATAGTGATAGTTATCAGTTGTTATCATCATGCTGAATACAGCATCTGCTGTACATGTCCTCTATAGTGACAGTTATCAGCTGTTATCATCATGCTGAATACAGCATCTGCTGTACATGTCCCTCTATAGTGACAGTTATCAGTTGTTATCATCATGCTGAATACAGCATCTGCTGTACATGTCCCTCTATAGTGACAGTTATCAGTTGTTATACAGCATCGTGCATGAATACAGCATCATCATGCTGAATACAGCATCTGCTGTACATGTTATCAGTTGTTATCATCATCTGAATATCTGCTGTACATGTCCCTCTATAGTAGTTATCAGTTGTTATCATCATGCTGAATACAGCATACATGTCCCCTCTATAGTGACAGTTATCAGTTATCATCATGCTGAATACAGCATTTACATGTCCCTCTATAGTGACAGTTATCAGTTGTTATCATCATGCTGAATACAGCATCTGCTGTACATCCTAGACAGTTATCAGTTGTTTATCATTGAATTTTTATTTAGTGACAGTTTTTTTACCTTTATTTAACTAGGCAAGTCAGTTAAGAACAAATTCTTACTCATGCTGAATACAGCATCTGCTGTACATTTCCCTCTATAGTGACAGTTATCAGTTGTTATCATCATGCTGAATACAGCATCTGCTGTACATTTCCCTCTATAGTGATAGTTATCAGTTGTTATCATCATGCTGAATACAGCATCTGCTGTACATGTCCCTCTATAGTGATAGTTATCAGTTGTTATCATCATGCTGAATACAGCATCTGCTGTACATTTCCCTCTATAGTGACAGTTATCAGTTGTTATCATCATGCTGAATACAGCATCTGCTGTACATCCCTCTATTTATTTATTTGTATTTTTTTACCTTTATTTAACTAGGCAAGTCAGTTAAGAACAAATTCTTACTGTCAATGAGGGTCTAGGAACAGTGGGTTAACTGCCTGTTCAGGGACAGAACTTGCAACCTTTCGGTTACTAGTCCAACGCTCTAACCACTAAGCTACCCTGCCACCCCGCTATAGTGACAGTTATCAGCTGTTTAAGACTAAGTATATGTTTTTCTCCTAGAAAAATGACAAATCACTCCTACAAACAAAGGAAGCAAACTTTAAAGTGTGTCATATTCCACTGTATTCAGGCCGGGCAACAAGTACATTTACACAGTGGTTTGATAAGATACTATCATTCAGCATAGTATACAGTCATTTGAGATTGAAGGTGCATGGTTGTGATCCCTGATGTGCGGTCAAAAACACAGTGTGAGCAGTCAGTGGATGGTCAGATATCGTGTACACATACACATGATCACACGCACACATGCATGAACACACACAAACACACACACACACTCCTGCAGAAGCCATTACAGCTCCCTTGAAGGAAGCACTCTGAAACGGGGGCCTCGTTGGTGATCTCACCCTGGTCCAGGCTTCATCCCAAATGGCACCGTATTCCCCTATAGTGCAATTACTTTTGACCAGGGCCCATAGGGCACTATATAGGGAATAGGGTGCCATTTGGGAGGCAGACCCAGACTTTAAACAGTAGGTGCTACAGGACAAGGAAGGGCACTTGTGTTGTCTGCCCCATTCTCTGTTTTCTACTCCAGTATTTTTTACAGAGTTTTTACATCTGTTGTAAAAGTTTTCACAATACTCCACAAACACTCATAAAAGCACCATTAAGGGACGGTGTTTCTTCACTGATCATTTTAACATACACACACACATCCACATACACACATTCACAGACAAACTGGAAGCCTAATGTGTTCTCTATGGACACTGATGACAGATGCACTTTATGAGGAAAATCACATCAACTTCAGGAACTAGAACAAAGTGAGAATAGTGTGGAAAACCATCCCCCTGCCAATAGAGAGTATCTCTACCCACACTGACGGTCGGTGCCACCGAGCCACGGGGACAGAAGTAGTACTGTTCAAAACATCACTTTTCCTGTTTTCACACCACAGACGAACATGAGAGGAGGACTACGGACCTACAGATGGAAATTACCTTCATAGCTAGCTTTAACACATTTACGTTGATGTGAACACTGAAATGTTGATTCGTGTGCACTGTCCCTGTCAAGATAATTCAATGAAACAATAGATAACTGAGTAAGTAAGTCACCCAGAGAGAGAGAAAGAATCAAGGAGCCGCACAGCTCTGTCCCACTGTCCTGGCTGTCACCCAGATTAGATGACTCTGTGCCGGTCAGTCTCACACACGAAACCCTAGCTACTGTAACTCATTGACCAGACAGCCAGAGAGAAAGAGAGAGACAGAAAGACAAAGAGACAGACAGACACATGGCAAAGGACAGGTCCTAACACCCTCTACGCTGTATCTGCAAACTGCAGCTAAGCTACAGCTTTAAAACCAGAAAATACAGAGGGGAAAAGACCCAGACTCTGGGTGTTTCAATAGATAGTTCGATGAAGAGCTGAAAAGTACTATTCTCCTGTGAGGAGAGTCCAGTTTGGCTGAGTTCCTGTGTCATACCTGAGAATTTGTCCCCCTCCATATCCAGATCACTCCTCCACAGCCTCGTGAAGTGTCTGCTTTCTTCCCTCTCTCCTTCTGACTTCCCTTTCTCTCCCCCCTGCTGCCTCGCGCCCTCCCTCTTTTCCTCTCTCTTTTCCCTCCCTCCCTCCCTCCCCTCCCCTCCCTCCCTCCCTCCTCCCTCCCTCCCTCCCTCCCTCCCTCCCTCCTTCTCTATCTTTTCTCTCCCTCTCTCTCTCTCTCTCTCTCTCGCTCTCTCTCTCTCCACTGTTAGATTTTTCAGTCTGTTCTGCTAATGAATGCGTCCAGAATTACGCCATGCCCATGTGCTGATCATATGGAGCTCTTGTTATTCTTTCTTTTCATTCCCACCCTCCATTCCCTCTCCTCTTCTCTCTCCCTGTCTCACTCTCTCCCCCTCTCTCTCTCACTCTATTTCTCTGTTTCTTTCTTTCTTTCCTTCTTTCTCTGCCTTGCCATAAGACTGTAGCAGCATTGTCTCAGAAACCCTGAAGGACCATGTGATGTGAGCTCCTTAGATTTAGTTTAAAATAACCCTCTCCTCTCCATGGCCCCAATAACCAACTGTCTGATAGACCCGTCTGTACAGCAACAGAGACCATAGAGTCTTGGCATGTCTATCTATGCAGAGATACGATTTGGGTTTTATAAACTGGATGGTTCCAGCCCTGAATGCTGATTGGCTGACAGCCGTGGTATATTATACCATATACCACAGGTACGACAAAACATTTATTTTTACTGCTCTAATTAAGTTGGTAACCAGTTCATAATAGCAATAAGGCACCTCAGGTCTGGTATATGGCCAATATACCACGGCTAAGGTTTGTATCCAGGCATTCCGTGTTGCGTTTTGCCTAATAGCAGCTCTTGGCCTTGCTCTATTGGCCATATACCACACCCCCTCAAGTATTATTGATTAAGTATGCTGTATCACTACTATACAATGGAAAAACTATAAAAAACAGAAGCAAAAAGTCTCTCCCTCCCCTCCCTCCCTCTCCCCCCTCCCCTCCCTCCCTCCCTCTCTCTCCCTCCCTCCCCCACTCTCCCTCCCCCTCCCTCCCTCCCTCTCTCCCTCCCTCCCTCCCTCCCTCTCTCCCTCCATCTGTAAAAGGTGCTTGACATCCATCCACCTCTTTGTTCAGGAAACACAGGTGAACCCTAACCTTTGGCACGTCCCTCACACTTGCTTGGGGGTCATTTGGCGTGTGGGTGTGTGTGAGAGGTAGAGATCAAACACAGCCAGGCGTTAAAAAAGCAGCTATCAGGCTGCAGTGTTGCACAATGCAACCCTCACCTTCCTAAAGCAACCAGGGTGTGTGTGTGGGGGGGCAGTCAGGGTCACTTCAGCCAGGGCTGTCTAAAACATTGCGCAACAGGAGAGGACAGTGGACCAGAGTTTGGGTCTAAGTGCCTATCAAAACACAATAGTAATCTGAATCACAGATCAACTAGCAGCTTCACAATGAATGGCTGATATAGTTACTGAACTACATGATCTAGATCACAGGCTGTCCCAAATTGCACCTTGTTTCCTATGTACTAGTGCCCTACTTTTGACCAGGGCCCATAGGTAAAAAGGTGCCATTTGGGACACAAGCTCAGTGAACATAATGGAGTGAGCCATGCTAGTAACACAGTGTGACTGCTTCCTCCCTATAGAGATCAGTCTCATGACTACTAACTGAAGACAATCACCAGAGGGCATGGCCATGGACAATACAGCCACTGTCAGAGACACTATTCAAACACTACAGATAGACTTCTACCAGTCCTGTGTGTGTGCATTGGTGTGTTTTTGGTTTTACTATCCTTGTGGGGACCAGAAGACCTCACAAGGTTAAACAAGGACATTTTGCCGCTTCCCTCAAGGAAAAAGCTATTTTAGGCTTAGGGGTTAGGTTTAGGGTTAGGGTTACAATTAGGGTTAGTTAGGGGTTAATAAGGATATTAGTCTGTGGAGGAGGAGGAGAGGAGCCTGTGAATGGGTCTCTGTGTGTGTGTGTGTGTGTGTGTGTGTGTGTGTGTGTGTGTGTGTGTGTGTGTGTGTGTGTGTGTGTGAGGTGTGTGGAGCCTGTGAGATGGGTCTCTGTGTGTGTGTGTGTGTGTGTGTGTGTGTGTGTGTGCACATGTGTGTATTCTTAAGGTTGCTGTAAACAGCACTCTCCTCTAAGGCCCATCTACCTCCTGTCTGCTCATAACTCCGTGTGTGTGTGTGTTATCTCCAACCCCACAGCCCCTCCCTCACATGTGGCACACACCCCTGCCAGCGTACTCCATAGTCTCCGTGTGTGTGTGTGCTCCCATGCTCTGACACACACCCCCTGCACATGTGTGTATTCTTAAGGTTACTGTAAAACAGCACTCTCCCTCCTAAGGCCCATCTGCTCCTGTCTGCTCATGGCCACACCCCCTGAGAGGCCTGGGGATAGTCTCCCCACCCACCCTCCTCACATCTCAGGCACAGGGCACACACCCCTGCCAGCCTCCATAGTCTCCGCCACCCCACCCTGCTCCCATGCTCTGACACACACCCCCTGCCAGCCTCCATAGTCTCCCCCCACCCCACCCTGCTCCCATGCTCTGACACACACCCCCTGCCAGCCTCCATAGTCTCCCCACCCCACCCCTGCTCCCATGCTCTGACACACCCCCTGCCAGCCTCCATAGTCTCCCCCACCCCACCCCTGCTCCCATGCTCTGACACACCCTGCCAGCCTCCATGGTCTCCCCCACCCCACCCCTGCTCCCATGCTCTGACACACACCCCCTGCCAGCCTCCATAGTCTCCCCCACCCCACCCTGCTCCCATGCTCTGACACACACCCCCTGCCAGCCTCCATAGTCTCCCCACCCCCACCCTGCTCCCATGCTCTGACACACACCCCCTGCCAGCCTCCATAGTCTCCCCACCCCACCCTGCTCCCATGCTCTGGACACACACCCCCTGCCAGCCTCCATAGTCTCCCCCACCCCACCCTGCTCCCCATGCTCTGACACACACCCCTGCCAGCCTCCATAGTCTCCCCCACCCCACCCCTGCTCCCATGCTCTGACACACACCCCCTGCCAGCCTCCATAGTCTCCCCACCCCACCCTGCTCCCATGCTCTGACACCCCTGCCAGCCTCCATAGTCTCCCCACCCCACCCTGCTCCCATGCTCTGACACACACCCCCTGCCAGCCTCCATAGTCTCCCCCACCCCACCCTGCTCCCATGCTCTGACACACACCCCTGCCAGCCTCCATAGTCTCCCCCACCCCACCCTGCTCCCATGCTCTGACACACACCCCCTGCCAGCCTCCATAGTCTCCCCCACCCCACCCTGCTCCCATGCTCTGACACACA
>NW_027013887.1:332428-380812 GCF_036934945.1 Oncorhynchus masou masou | reverse complement strand
ACAGTAAGAGGTGTCAACAGTAAGAGGTGTCAACAGTAAGAGGTGTTTACAGTAAGAGGTGTTTACAGTAAGAGGTATAAACAGAACATGAAATGCTTGGTAACTTGATGCTATTTTGACCATTCTTTCGTTAATAGTTTTGACATGGCCACCTGGTGAAATCCCTGAGTGGTTTCTTTCCTCTCCAGCAACCGAGGACACCTGTATTTTTGTTGTGACTGGGTGTATTGATACACCATCCAAAGTGTAATTAATAACTTCACCATGCTCAAAGAGGTATTCAATATCTGCTTTGTTTTTACCCATCTACCACATTAAGATACATAGTACTATAGTATAGTGCAGCTTAGTATAGTATAATACTATAGTATAATGTAGCTTAGTATAGTATAATACTATAGTATAGGGTAGCCTAGTATAGTATAATACTATAGTATAGTGTAGCTTAGTATAGTATAATACTATAGTATAGTGTAGCTTAGTATAGTATAATACAATAGTATAATGTAGCTTAGTATAGTATAATACTATAGTGTAGTGTAGCTTAGTATAGTATAATACTATAGTATAACGTACTTAGTATAGTATAATACTATAGTATAGTGTAGCTTAGTATAGTATAATACTATAGTATAATACTATAGTATAGTGTAGCTTAGTATAGTGTAATACTATAGTATAGTGTAGCTTAGTATAGTATAATACTATAGTATAGTGTAGCTTAGTATAGTATAATACTATAGTATAGTGTAGCTTAGTATAGTATAATACTATAGTATAGTGTAGCTTAGTATAGTATAATACTACAGTATAGTGTAGATTAGCATAGTATAATACTATGGTATAGTGTAGCTTAGTATAGTATAATACTACATTATAGGGTAGCTTAGTATAGTATAATACTATTGTATAGTGTAGCTTAGTATAGTATAATACTATAGTATGGTGTAGCTTAGTATAGTATAGTATAATACTATAGTATAGTGTGGCTTAGTATAGTATACTACTATAGTATTGTGTAGCTTAGTATAGTATAATAATATAGTATAGGGTAGCCTAGTATAGTATAATAATATAGTATAGTGTAGCTTAGTATAGAATAATACTATAGTATAGTGTAGCTTAGTATAGAATAATACTATAGCATAGTGTAGCTTAGTATAGTACAGTATAATACTATAGTATAGTGTAGCTTAGTATAGTATACTACTATAGTATAGGGTAGCTTAGTATAGTATAATACTATAGTATAGGGTAGCTTAGTATAGTATAATACTATAGTGTAGTGTAGCTTAGTATAGTATAATACTATAGTATAGTGTAGCTTAGTATAGTATAATACTATAGTTGTAACGGCGTTCTTCTTTTGTTGAAAGAGAGTCGGACCGAAATGCAGCGTGTAAGTTACTCATGTATAATAGTGAAGACAAACGAAACGAACTATACATGAAATAACTTAATAAATACAAAACAACAAACAGAACGAGAAACCAATTACAGCCTGACTGGTGCACACTACACAGAGACAGGAACAATCACCCACGAAATACAAAGCGAAAACCAGGCTACCTAAATACGGTTCCCAATCAGCGACAACGAGAGTCACCTGACTCTGATTGAGAACCGCCTCAGGCAGCCAACCTATTTAACACACACACACCCCTAATCAGCTACAATCCCAGACACTACAAACCCCAATACGAAAACACAATACATAACAACACCATGTCACACCCTGGTCTGACTAACTAATAAACTAAAACACAAAATACTAAGACCAAGGCGTGACAGAACCCCCCCCCCCCTAAGGTGCGGACTCCCGAACGCACCTCAAAACCATAGGGAGGGTCCGGGTGGGCGTCTGTGCATGGTGGCGGTTCCGGCTCCGGACGTGGACCCCACTTCATAAATGACATTGTTCCTCCCCTTCGCGTCCATGGATAATCCACCCTAACCGCCGACCATGGCCGAATAGTCCTCACCCAGAACCCTACATAACAGAGGAGCAGCTCGTGACTGAGGGGCAGCTCGGGACTGAAGCAGCTCGGGACTGAGGGACAGCTCGGGACTGAGGGGCAGCTCGGGACTGAGGGGCAGCTCGGGACTGAGGGGCAGCTCGGGACTGAGGGGCAGCTCAGCACTGAGAGGCAGCCCAGCACTGCGAGGCAGCCCAGTACTGAGAAAAAGCCCAGTACGGAGAAAAAGCCCAGCCAGGAAGTTGAATCCGGCAGATCCTGGCTGACTGGCGGATCCTGGCTGACTGGCAGATCCTGGCCGACTGGCGGATCCTGGCTGACTGGCGGATCCTGGCCGACTGGCGGATCCTGGCTGACTGGCGGATCCTGGCTGACTAGCAGATCTGGCAGATCCTGGCTGACTGGCGGATCCTGGCTGACAGGCAGATCTGGCAGATCCTGGCTGACTGGAGGATCCTGGCTGACTAGCAGATCTGGCAGATCCTGGCTGACTGGCGGATCCTGGCTGACTGGCGGATCCTGGCTGACTAGCAGATCTGGAAGAGTCTGGTTGACTGGCAGATCTGGAAGGGTCTGGTTGACTGGCAGATCTGGAAGAGTCTGGTTGACTTGCAGATCTGGAAGAGTCTGGTTGACTGGCAGATCTGGAAGAGTCTGGTCGACTGGCAGATCTGGAAGAGTCTGGTCGACTGGCAGATCTGGAAGAGTCTGGCTGACTGGAAGAGTCTGGCTGACTGGAAGAGTCTGGCTGACTGGCAGATCTGGAAGAGTCTGGTTGACTGGCAGATCTGGAAGAGTCTGGCTGACTGGAAGAGTCTGGCTGACTGGAAGAGTCTGGCTGACTGGCAGATCTGGAAGAGTCTGGCTGACTGGCAGATCTGGCTGCTCCATGCAGACTAGCAGCTCAGGCTGCTCTATGCAAACTGACAGCTCTGGCTGCTCAATGTAGACTGGCAGCTTAGGCTGCTCTATACAGACAGGAGGCTCTGGCAGCGCTGTAGAGGAGGAAGGCTCTAGAACCGCTGAACAGACGGGAGACTCAGACAGCGCAGGAGAGGGAGAAAGCGCTGGCTGCGCTGAACAGGCGAGGCGCACTGTAGGCCTGATGCGTGGTGCTGGCACTGGTGGTATTTGGCCGAGGACACGCACAGGAAGCCTAGTGCGGGGAGCTGCTACTGGAGGGCTGGGGTGTGGAGGTGGTACTGGATAGACCGGACCGTGCAGGCGCACTGGAGCTCTTGAGCACCGAGCCTGCCCAACCTTACCTGGTTGAATACTCTCGGTTGCCCTGCCAGTGCTGTGAGGAGAAATAGCCCGCTGGTGCCTTGTAAGCCGGCCCAAGGAGACGCACTGGAGACCGGATGCGTAGAGCCGGCTTCATAGCATTTGGCTCGACGCTCAATCTAGCCCGGCCGATACGCGGAGCTGAAATATACCGCACCGGGCTATGCACCCGCACTGGGGACACCGTGCGCACCACTGCATAACACGGTGCCTGCACGGTCTCTCTAGCCCCCCGGTAAGCACAGGGAGATTGCGCAGGTCTCCTACCTGACGCAGCCATACTCCCTGATAGCCCCCCAAAAAAAAAAAATTTGGGGCTGCTTTTCGGGCTTCCTTGCCAACCGTGTTCCCTCGTATCGTCGGCTCCTATCTCCGGCTGCCTCTGCTCTCCTTAGTGCCTCCACCTGTTGCCATGGGAGGCGATTTCTTCCGGCCAATATCTCCTCCCAAGTGTAGCAACCTTTACCATCCAGCACGTCTTCCCATGTCCATTCTTGAATAATTCCTCCTCCCTTTGCTGCTCCAGCTGTCGCTGCCTGTTAACACGCTGCTCCTGAATACGCTGCTCCTGCCTGTTGACACGCTGCTCGGTCCGGACTGAAATGCAGCGTGTAAGTTACTCATGTTTAATAGTGAAGACAAACGAAACGAGCTATACATGAAATAACTTAATAAATACAAAACAACAAACAGAACGTGAAACCAATTACAGCCTGACTGGTGCACACTACACAGAGACAGGAACAATCACCCACGAAATACAAAGAGAAAACCAGGCTACCTAAATACGGTTCCCAATCAGCGACAACGAGAGTCACCTGACTCTGATTGAGAACCGCCTCAGGCAGCCAACCTATTTAACACACACACACCCCTAATCAGCTACAATCCCAGACACTACAAACCCCAATACGAAAACACAATACATAATAACCCCATGTCACACCCTGGTCTGACTAACTAATAAACTAAAACACAAAATACTAAGACCAAGGCGTGACAATAGTATAGTGTAGCTTAGTATAGTATAGTATAATACTATAGTATAGTGTGGCATAGTAGGCTGACATCAGGACACATCATACTATAGTATAATGTAGCATAGTATAGTGTATCATAGCACTGTAGTACATAGTAGTGTAGTATAATGTAGCATAGTACTATAGAATAGTGTAGCATAGTATAGTGTAGTATAGTGTAGTATAGCATTGTATGTTATAGTCTAGTATACTTCTATTTTATAGTGTAGTATTCTACCATAGTATAGTGTAGCATAGTCGGTTTCTATTAGGATACATGGCACTATAGTATAGTTTAGCATACTGTAGCATAGTGTATCATAGCATGGTTGTATATAGCAGTGTAGTATAGTACTATAGTATAGTGTAGCGTAGTATGGTGTATCATAGCACTCTAGTGTATAGTAGTATATCATAGTACTACAGTAAAGTGTGGTATAGTATAGGGTATCATAGTACTGTAGTATATAGTAGTGTAGTATAGTACTACAGTATAGTGTGGTATAGCATAGGGTATCATAGTACTGTAGTATATAGTAGTGTAGTACAGTGTAGTATAGTACTACAGTATAGTGTGGTATAGTATAGGGTATCATAGTACTGTAGTATATAGTAGTGTAGTACAGTGTAGTATAGTACTACAGTAAAGTGTGGTATAGCATAGGGTATCATAGTACTGTAGTATATAGTAGTGTAGTACATAGTACTACAGTATAGTGTGGTATAGTATAGGGTATCATAGTACAGTAAAGTGTGGTATAGTATATAGGGTATCATAGTACTGTAGTATATAGGGTATCATAGTAGTGTAGTACAGTCTAGTATAGTACTACAGTATAGTGTGGCGGAGTATGGTGTATCATAGCACTGTTGTATATGGCAGTGTAGTACAGTGTAGTATAGTACTACAGTATAGTGTAGCATAGTAGGCTGCCATTAGGATACATAGTACTATAGTATAGTGCATTGTAGTATAGTGTTTCATAGCATATGGTAGTGGTGTATAGTATAGTACAATGATTTAGTGTAGCATAGTATAGTGTAGTATAGTGTAGTATAGTGCGGAATAGTACTATAGTGCTATATTATAGTGTATTATAGTATAGTGTGGTATAGTATAGTACTATATTATAGTATAATATGGTACTACAGTATAGTGTACCATAGTATAGGGTGGTATAGTGGAGTATAGTACAGTACTATAGGATAGTATAGTATGGTACTACTGTATAGTGTACCACAGTATAGGGTGGCATAGTGGAGTATAGTATAGTACTATAGGATATTGTAGAATAGCAGGCTGACATTAGGATGCATTTACACCAGGACAGGACACAGTTTGACATCTCCGGGGAAGGCATGGGCATGTTTCCCTTCCTCTGAATCTCTGACATTATGTTTCGAAGGGAGAGAGAACAGAGAGAGAGAACAGAAATAGATAACAGATATAGAACATAAATAGAGAGAACAGAGAGAGAACAGAGATAGAGAACAGATATAGAACATAAATAGAGAGAACAGAGAGAGAACAGAGATATAGAACATAAATAGAGAGAACAGAGAGAGAACATAGATAGAGAACAGATATAGAACATAAAGAGAGAGAACAGATATAGAACATAGAGAGAGAACAGAGAGAGAACAGATATAGAACATAAATAGAGAGAACAGAGAGAGAACAGAGATAGAGAACAGATGTAGAACATAAAGAGAGAGAACAGAGAGAAAGAACATATAAAGAACAGAGAGAGAACAGAGAGAGAACTGATTTAGAACAGAGAGAGAGAACAGAGAGAGAGAACAGATATAGAACATAAAGAGAGAGAACAGAGAGAAATAACATATAAAGAACAGAGAGAGAACAGAGAGAGAACAGATTTAGAACAGAGAGAGAGAGAACAGATATAGAACAGATGTAAAGTGGGACTAAAGTCTGATATTGGATGACATAGAAGTGCAATTCTATACATGTGTTAAAGAGGTCAATCGAACTCGAACAAAACAAGGAAAATGCCATGCAAACGTGTCGGGGAAAGATCCCGTGGGGAAAGATCCCGTGGGGAAAGATCCCGTGGGGAAAGATCCCGTGGGGAAAGATCCCGTGGGGAAAGATCCCGTGGGGAAAGATCCTGAATCTCCCCATTGCCCCCCAGGCAAAACATGCCTATATTTAGGCTATTGTTTATATGGTTATTTCACACTTATGTTGAGGTAAAAAAAAATCTGAGTGTAATGTTTGTATGGATGTCAACCTCAACACATGTTCATGTCATCATCACCAATCATCTGCATTACAGTATAAAAAGGACTTAGACTACCACCACTGGCACCAACAATTATATTTGACCTCTACTTGTAAGCAGGAAGTACCCACTGAGACCTGGATTCTTTTCACAAGGGGGAGTCGTTCAGACACAATTTCATGAGACAAAACTAGCGAAATTGCTAATCAAATACGATATAAAAACCAGTAAAATATTAGCACAACACAAATATTAATGAAAAACAATTACATTCCTCAATAAAAATGTCCCCAAGAAACATTTTTAATGGAGTAGCACCAGAACATCCAGTTGTAATGTATTGTGTAGTTGGTTCCCGCAACGAGGTGCTTTAAAACCTCTTAAGGATCAGTCACTTTTTTTTCTTCAATTTTCGCTTAAAATGATATACCCAAATCTAACTGTCTGTAGCTCAGGACCTGAAGCCAGGATATGCATTTTATTGGTACCATTTAAAAGGAAACACTTTGAAGTTGATGGAAATGTGAAAGGAATGTAGGAGAATATAACACATTAGATCTGGTAAAAGATAATACATAGAAAAAAACATGGATTTTTTTCGTACGATCATCTTTGAAATGCAATCGAAAGGCCATAATGTACTAATCCAGGTTAGGCTCAATTAAAATGTGTATATGCAAAGTTTTAGACTGATCCAATGAATCACTGCATTTCTCTTCATAATGTTGTATCAAGACTATCCAAATGCGCCTAATTGGTTTATTAATACATTTTCATGTTCATAACTGTGCCACTCTCCTCAAACAATAGCGTGGCATTCTTTCACTGTAATAGCTACTGTAAATTAGACAGTACAGTTAGATTAACAAGAATTTAAAACTAAAAGACGATTTACCTAGTACGGTGGAGGCCCAAGGAACCTCAAGAGTTAACCAACCAGGGATGTGGAACTGGAGACAAGTGGAAGTGGAGTTGCTGGGTGAAAGTCAAAGCTAAAAGTAAAAAATAAAGTCAAAATAACCCCCCCCCCCAAAAAAAATATATATGTTTGAAAGACACTAAGGGGCAACTCTGTTACATCGAATGCCTGTTTACCTGAAAATGATGCCGCACAGGTGTTTGTACTCATGTACACATATATAAACACACACTCACAATCAAACGCACTCGACGGAACGACTTGATTAGTGTAGTGTCAACATCGCAGCCACTACCAGCTAGCCTACTCCAGCAGTACTGTTTCATTTCAATCATTTTTAGTCAATAAGATTCTTGCTACGTAAGCTTAACTTTCTGAACATTCGAGACGTGTAGTCCACTTGTCATTCCAATCTCCTTTGCATTAGCGTAGCCTCTTCTGTACCCTGTTAACTATGTGTCTATCTATCCCTGTTCTCTCCTCTCTGCACAGACCATACAAACGCTCCACACCGCGTGGCCGCGGCCACCCTAATCTGGTGGTCCCAGCGCGCACGACCCACGTGGAGTTCCTGGTCTCCGGTAGCCTCTGGAACTGCCGATCTGCGGCCAACAAGGCAGAGTTCATCTCAGCCTATGCCTCCCTCCAGTCCTCGACTTCCTGGCACTGACGGAAACATGGATCACCACAGATAACACTGCTACTCCTACTGCTCTCTCTTCGTCTGCCCACGTGTTCTCGCACACCCCGAGAGCTTCTGGTCAGCGGGGTGGTGGCACCGGGATCCTCATCTCTCCCAAGTGGTCATTCTCTCTCTCTCCCCTTACCCATCTATCTATCGCCTCCTTTGAATTCCATGCTGTCACAGTTACCAGCCCTTTCAAGCTTAACATTCTTATCATTTATCGCCCTCCAGGTTCCCTCGGAGAGTTCATCAATGAGCTTGATGCCTTGATAAGCTCCTTTCCTGAGGACGGCTCACCTCTCACAGTCCTGGGCGACTTTAACCTCCCCACGTCTACCTTTGACTCATTCCTCTCTGCCTCCTTCTTTCCACTCCTCTCCTCTTTTGACCTCACCCTCTCACCTTTCCCCCTACTCACAAGGCAGGCAATACGCTCGACCTCATCTTTACTAGATGCTGTTCTTCCACTAACCTCACTGCAACTCCCCTCCAAGTCTCCGACCACTACCTTGTATCCTTTTCCCTCTCGCTCTCATCCAACACTTCCCACACTGCCCCTACTCGGATGGTATCGCGCCGTCCCAACCTTCGCTCTCTCTCCCCCGCTACTCTTTCCTCTTCCATCCTTTCATCTCTTCCCTCTGCTCATACCTTCTCCAACCTTTCTCCTGACTCTGCCTCCTCAACCCTCCTCTCTTCCCTTTCTGCATCCTTTGACTCTCTATGTCCCCTATCCTCCAGGCCGGCTTGGTCCTCCTCCCCCGCTCCGTGGCTCGATGACTCATTGCGAGCTCACAGAACAGAGCTCCGGGCAGCCGAGCGGAAATGGAGGAAAACTCGCCTCCCTGCGGACCTGGCATCCTTTCACTCCCTCCTCTCTACATTTTCCTCCTCTGTCTCTGCTGCTAAAGCCACTTTCTACCACTCTAAATTCCAAGCATCTGCCTCTAACCCTAGGAAGCTCTTTGCCACCTTCTCCTCCCTCCTGAATCCTCCTCCCCCTCCCCCCCCTCCTCCCTCTCTGCAGATGACTTCGTCAACCATTTTGAAAAGAAGGTCGACGACATCCGATCCTCGTTTGCTAAGTCAAACGACACCGCTGGTTCTGCTCACACTGCCCTACCCTGTGCTCTGACCTCTTTCTCCCTCTCTCTCCAGATGAAATCTCGCTTCTTGTGACGGCCGGCCGCCCAACAACCTGCCCGCTCGACCCTATCCCCTCCTCTCTCCTCCAGACCATTTCCGGGGACCTTCTCCCTTACCTCACCTCGCTCATCAACTCATCCCTGACCGCTGGCTACGTCCCTTCCGTCTTCAAGAGAGCGAGAGTTGCACCCCTTCTGAAGAAACCTACACTCGATCCCTCCGATGTCAACAACTACAGACCAGTATCCTTCTTTCTTTTCTCTCCAAAACTCTTGAACGTGCCGTCCTTGGCCAGCTCTCCCTCTATCTCTCTCAGAATGACCTTCTCGATCCAAATCAGTCAGGTTTCAAGACTAGTCATTCAACTGAGACTGCTCTTCTCTGCATCACGGAGGCGCTCCGCACTGCTAAAGCTAACTCTCTCCTCTGCTCTCATCCTTCTAGACCTATCGGCTGCCTTCGATACTGTGAACCATCAGATCCTCCTCTCCACCCTCTCCGAGTTGGGCATCTCCGGCGCGGCCCACGCTTGGATTGCGTCCTACCTGACAGGTCGCTCCTACCAGGTGGCGTGGCGAGAATCTGTCTCCTCGCCACGCGCTCTCACCACTGGTGTCCCCCAGGGCTCTGTTCTAGGCCCTCTCCTATTCTCGCTATACACCAAGTCACTTGGCTCTGTCATAACCTCACATTGTCTCTCCTATCATTGCTATGCTGACGACACACAATTAATCTTCTCCTTTCCCCCTTCTGATGACCAGGTGGCGAATCGCATCTCTGCATGTCTGGCAGACATATCAGTGTGGATGACGGATCACCACCTCAAGCTGAACCTCGGCAAGACGGAGCTGCTCTTCCTCCCGGGGAAGGACTGCCCGTTCCATGATCTCGCCATCACGGTTGACAACTCCATTGTGTCCTCCTCCCAGAGCGCTAAGAACCTTGGCGTGATCCTGGACAACACCCTGTCGTTCTCAACCAACATCATGGCGGTGGCCCGTTCCTGTAGGTTCATGCTCTACAACATCCGCAGAGTACGACCCTGCCTCACACAGGAAGCGGCGCAGGTCCTAATCCAGGCACTTGTCATCTCCCGTCTGGATTACTGCAACTCGCTGTTGGCTGGGCTCCCTGCCTGTGCCATTAAACCCCTACAACTCATCCAGAACGCCGCAGCCCGTCTGGTGTTCAACCTTCCCAAGTTCTCTCACGTCACCCCGCTCCTCCGCTCTCTCCACTGGCTTCCAGTTGAAGCTCGCATCCGCTACAAGACCATGGTGCTTGCCTACGGAGCTGTGAGGGGAACGGCACCGCAGTACCTCCAGGCTCTGATCAGGCCCTACACCCAAGCAAGGGCACTGCGTTCATCCACCTCTGGCCTGCTCGCCTCCCTACCATTGAGGAAGTACAGTTCCCGCTCAGCCCAGTCAAAACTGTTCGCTGCTCTGGCCCCCCAATGGTGGAACAAACTCCCTCACGACGCCAGGACAGCGGAGTCAATCACCACCTTCCGGAGACACCTGAAACCCCACCTCTTCAAGGAATACCTAGGATAGGATAAGTAATCCTTCTCACCACCCCCCCCCCCCCTTAATGACTTAGATGCACTATTGTAAAGTGGCTGTTCCACTGGATGTCAGAAGGTGAATTCACCAATTTGTAAGTCGCTCTGGATAAGAGCGTCTGCTAAATGACTTAAATGTAATGATGTAAATGTAGTGCACGCACAAGGACATTCACATACACTCATGTACTGAAAAGTATTCAGTTCTCCTTGATGTCTTTTGTTTTTTTGCGTTGTTGTTTGTTGCTTTCTGTTTTACTTTGTTTTTCTATTTTGTTCATTTTGTTGGTTGTTGGTGCGTTGGGGGATGGGAGGGGGCTTATGGAGGAGAGGCTTTGGATGGTTGAGGGTCAGCTCTCGGGAACTGTGGGAGGTCTAGGATGGTTGGTGGACTAGCGGTTGGGAGCTTGGGCCTGTTTGAGGGAGAGGTTCTTCATAGCTTTGACTCAGTCGGTTTGAGGGAGAGGTTCTTCATAGCTTTGACTCAGTCGGTTTGAGGGAGAGGTTCTTCATAGCTTTGACTCAGTCGGTATGAGGGAGAGGTTCTTCATAGCTTTGACTCAGTCGGTTTGAGGGAGAGGTTCTTCTTAGCTTTGACTCAGTCGGTTTGAGGGAGAGGTTCTTCTTAGCTTTGACTCAGTCGGTATGAGGGAGAGGTTCTTCATAGCTTTGACTCAGTCGGTTTGAGGGAGAGGTTCTTCATAGCTTTGACTCAGTCGGTATGAGGGAGAGGTTCTTCATAGCTTTGACTCAGTCGGTATGAGGGAGAGGTTCTTCATAGCTTTGACTCAGTCGGTATGAGGGAGAGGTTCTTCATAGCTTTGACTCAGTCGGTTTGAAGGAGAGGTTCTTCATAGCTTTGACTCAGTCGGTTTGAGGGAGAAGTTCTTCATAGCTTTGACTCAGTCGGTATGGGGGAGAGGTTCTTCATAGCTTAGTTTTATGTCCAAAGTCATATTCACACAATTCATTATCCAATATCATGTAAAGTGGCACTGATGTAGGACACTATAGAAGTGCAATTCTAATGATTTTTGGTTGAAATGAATGAATTCTCTAACTTCTTTCTCTTTTTGAAATCAAATGTATGTTGTCAGTCCCACTTTACTCACGATTAGGAGAGGAATGGAAACCTTGATTAGCTTTTGTGTTGTCGCATCCCATTTGACACAGCCAATCAGATTAAGTGATGATTTAATTGGAGTAAATGCATCGTAGCATTTAATTAAACTGCGATTAGTTTAGTGTTTTTGACACTTGAATCATCTCATCGAATCAAACTCAATCGTAGAACTGTTTGACAGTTGAACTCGCTGTGAGTCAATTACACAACGCACTTTAAACATGTGGTTAGATCACAGCCTGAGTAATCTCGGGACTCGGTTGCAAAATCTCTGCGTTAACACTTTGTCACAAGAGACTAAAGCCTAAAGACATGCAATGTTACTTTTAATAAATGTGTGATTATATCTCTTGTAATGTTATTTCTCAACCTTGTGATGTCTCTGAAGGAAGCCGATAATTATTTCATTGTAATCAGTTGTAGATATTTCCTGGCTCAGTGTTCCTGCTGATGAAGTCTGATGATCTGTTTAGAGATTAAACTACAGACTGGCCTACATTTACATGGTGTATATAGAGCATTAGATGAATAGGACAGGTTTTGACCAGAATACAGTATATAGATATGAAATGGGGAAAACAGTATGTGAACATTTTACTAACCTGACCAGTGTTCTATTATTATAGTGACCAGTGTTCCATTATTAAAGTGACCAGTGTTCCATTATTAAACTGACCAGTGTTCTATTATTAAACTGACCAGTGTTCTATTATTATAGTGACCAGTGTTCCATTATTAAAGTGGCCAGTGTTCCATTATTAAACTGACCAGTGTTCCATTATTAAACTGACCAGTGTTCCATTATTAAACTGACCAGTGTTCCATTATTAAAGTGGCCAGTGTTCCATTATTAAACTGACCAGTGTTCCATTATTAAACTGACCAGTGTTCCATTATTAAACTGACCAGTGTTCCATTATTAAACTGACCAGTGTTCCATTATTATAGTGACCAGTGTTCTATTATTAACCTGACCAGTGTTCTATTATTATAGTGACCAGTGTTCTATTATTATAGTGACCAGTGTTCTATTATTATAGTGACCAGTGTTCTATTATTATAGTGACCAGTGTTCTATTATTATAGTGACCAGTGTTCTATTATTATAGTGACCAGTGTTCTATTATTATAGTGACCAGTGTTCTATTATTATAGTGACCAGTGTTCTATTATTATAGTGACCAGTGTTCCATTATTATCCTGACTAGTGTTCTATTATTATCCTGACTAGTGTTCCATTATTAAAGTAACCAGTGTTCCATATAATAATGAAACGAGGCCACTCAGGAGATGAAAAAACCCTCACCCAAAACGTATAGCCCCGTTGAACAACAAAAATGGGCTGTTAGAAAATGTGAAAAATTATAACAGTAATTTAAATATCAATCAAATTTTTACTTGGCGTACCCCGCACGAACCCCAGTTTGGGATTACACCTGCTCTACAGTATAGAATTATTTTAGCTATAGCTATAATGTTTAGCTATATAATTGTTTTATCTATATAGCATCAAGTGACCCTTTTGCGTTTATTGTTCTAATAGATGAATAACAGATGAAATACTGATCCTAACTGTGAGACATAGTCCTCTTTCAGCCTTTCAGACCAGAGTAGACCGGACGCTTATGTATGGTGCTTATTCAAATGAAGTAACTACATCACATATCAGTCACAAGTGTTCAAACTTCTCAGATAAGACCAGACAGAGGTATCTATATATTCCTATTGTTAAGCTATGTACTTGTTATATCTATATAATAACCTGTTTCTATAGATACTTGTTGAAATCAAGTACATAGAAATACAAGTCTGAGAGACAGTCCTCTGTCGAGCCTCTCAGACGAGACCAGAGGTATTGTCGCTAACGACCCTGCTGTTTCCAGGCTATGAGAGCAGGTATTGTAGCTAATGTCCCTGCTGTTTCCAGGCTATGAGAGCAGAGGTATTGTAGCTAATGGCCCTGCTGTTTCCAGGCTATGAGAGCAGAGGTATTGTAGCTAATGACCATGCTGTTTCCAGGCTATGAGAGCAGAGGTATTGTAGCTAATGACCATGCTGTTTCCAGGCTATGAGAGCAGGTATTGTAGCTAATGGCCATGCTGTTTCCAGGCAATGAGAGCAGGTATTGTAGCTAATGTCCCTGCTGGTTCCCAGGCTAGGAGACCAGAGGTATTGTAGCTAATGTCCCTCCTGGTTCCCAGGCTAGGAGACCAGAGATATTGTAGCTAATGGCCCTGCTGTTTCCAGGCTATGAGACCAGAGGTATTGTAGCTAATGGCCCTGCTGTTTCCAGGCTAGGAGACCAGAGTTATTGTAGCTAATGGCCCTGCTGTTTCCAGGCTAGGAGACCAGAGATATTGTAGCTAATGGCCCTGCTGTTTCCAGGCTAGGAGACCAGAGTTATTGTAGCTAATGGCCCTGCTGTTTCCAGGCTAGGAGACCAGAGGTATTGTAGCTAATGGCCCTGCTGTTTCCAGGCTAGGAGACCAGAGGTATTGTAGCTAATGGCCCTGCTGTTTCCAGGCTAGGAGAGCAGGTATTGTAGCTAATGGCCATGCTGTTTCCAGGCTAGGAGACCAGAGGTATTGTAGCTAATGGCCCTGCTGTTTCCAGGCTAGGAGAGCAGGTATTGTAGCTAATGTCCCTGCTGTTTCCAGGCTAGGAGACCAGAGGTATTGTAGCTAATGTCCCTGCTGTTTCCAGGCTAGGAGACCAGAGGTATTATAGCTAATGTCCCTGCTGTTTCCAGGCTAGGAGACCAGAGGTATTGTAGCTAATGTCCCTGCTGTTTCCAGGCTAGGAGACCAGAGGTATTGTAGCTAATGACCCTGCTGTTTCCCAGGCTAGGAGAGCAGGTATTGTAGCTAATGACCCTGCTGTTTCCCAGGCTAGGAGAGCAGGTATTGTAGCTAATGTCCCTGCTGTTTCCAGGCTAGGAGACCAGAGGTATTGTAGCTAATTGCCCTGCTGTTTCCAGGCTAGGAGACCAGAGGTATTGTAGCTAATGTCCCTGCTGTTTCCAGGCTAGGAGACCAGAGGTATTGTAGCTAACGGCCCTGCTGTTTCCAGGCTATGAGACCAGATGTATTGTAGCTAACGGCCCTGCTATTTCCAGGCTAGGAGACCAGAGGTATTGTAGCTAATGGCCCTGCTGTTTCCAGGCTATGAGACCAGAGGTATTGTAGCTAATGTCCCTGCTGTTTCCAGGCTAGGAGACCAGAGGTATTGTAGCTAATGGCCCTGCTGCTCCCAGGCTAGGAGACCAGAGGTATTGTAGCTAATGGCCCTGCTGTTTCCAGTCTATGAGACCAGAGGTATTGTAGCTAATGGCCCTGCTGTTTCCAGGCCATGAGACCAGAGGTATTGTAGCTAATGGTCCTGCTGTTTCCAGGCTAGGAGACCAGAGGTATTGTATCTAATGACCATGCTGTTTCCAGGCTAGGAGACCAGAGGTTTTGTAGCTAATGGCCATGCTGTTCCCAGGCTAGGAGACCAGAGGTATTGTAGCTAATGGCCCTGCTGTTTCCAGGCTAGGAGACCAGAGGTATTGTAGCTAATGGCCCTGCTGTTCCCAGGCTATGAGAGCAGGTATTGTAGCTAATGGCCCTGCTGTTTCCAGGCTATGAGAGCAGGTATTGTAGCTAATGGCCCTGCTGTTTCCAGGCTAGGAGAGCAGCCAAAGTATCTACTGAGGATCTGTCCCAGCTGGCATCCTATTCCCTATGTAGTGCTCTGGTCAAAAGTAGTGCACTATCAATTTAATAGGGTGACATTTGGGACTCAGGGAGTGTATAATGTGAGATAGTACATGGCCGCCCAACGACTCTCCAACCAGTTTATTAAATCATTAGTGTGTTTGAAAAGATGTCAGATTGCCCAACGACGCGCTACCCAGTTTATTAAATCATTAGTGTCTTTGCAAAGCTCCAGCCATCCATCCCTGTAAGATCTTGCCTCTCTTGCACTCTGTGTTTTTTTCCAACACTCCTCTCCGTTTGTTTAACATTTGTGTTTGCCAAGAACAGCATGTTAGCTTCATCTCTCTCTCGCTCTCTCGCTCTCGCTCTCCATCTCTCTCGCTCTCTACATTCTCTCTTGATCTCTTTCTTTCCACACTATTCTTCATGTGTTGATCTGAGTTTGCCAAAAACAACAGCTTTTGGTGTCAAGGCAACCAAGAGCACTGCTTTCTGCATGATAATGTATTCTAAATGGGAGAGGGGGAATACTGTGTGGACATACGAGAGGGGGGAGGAGGGACTGAGGAGAGATAGAGAGAAAAGTGGATGGAGAGAGAGAGGCAGAGACAGAGAGAGACAGAGACAGAGAGAGAGAGACATACAGAGACAGAGAGAGAGAGAGAGAGAGAGAGACAGACATAGAGAGACAGACAGACAGAGAAAGACAGAGACAGACAGAGAAAAACAGAGACAGAGCGAGACAGACAGAGACAGAGAGAGACAGACAGAGACAGACAGAGACAGACAGACAGAGACATAGAGAGACAGAGAGGCAGACAGAGAGAGACAGAGAGGCAGACAGAGAGAGAGAGACAGACAGAGAGAGAGAGACAGACAGACAGAGACAGAGCGAGAAAGACAGACAGAGAGAGACAGAGAGAGAGACAGAGCGAGACAGAGAGAGAAAGACAGAGAGACAGAGACAGAGAGAGACAGACAGACAGAGAGAGACAGAGACAGTCAGAGAGACAGAGACAGAGAGACAGAGAGAGAGACAGACAGACAGAGAGAGAGACAGACAGACAGAGAGAGAGACAGAGAGACAGAGAGAGACTTTAAGGTGTATTACCTAGCCTAGCCTGGTCCTAGACCATATACACTGTTATATTACCTAGCCTAGCCTGGTCCTAGACCATATACACTGTTATATTATCTAGCTTGGTCCAAGACTATATATACTGTTATATTACCTAGCCTAGCCTGGTCCTAGACCATATACACTGTTCGTTTAGCAAGCCTGGTCCTAGACCATATATACTGTTGTATTACCTAGCCTGGTCCTAGACCATATATACTGTTATATTACCTAGCCTAGCCTGGTCCTAGACCATATACACTGTTATATTACGTAGCCTGGTCCTAGACTATATATACTGTTAAATTACCTAGCCTAGCCTGGTTCTAGACCATATATACTGTTGTATTACCTAGCCTAGCCTGGTCCTCAACCATATATACTGTTATATTAGCTAGCCTAGCCTGGCCCTGTACAATGAGTGCACAAAACACCTACTCTTTCCCGGCGAGGGAGTCATGCTACAAAAGCTGCACATTGCTCCAATCAATCAGACTTCAACCTAAGAGCACACACGCATGTAGATCTACGATCATTAGGTGGATATCTTTAATTAAACCTTTAATTAAAACATTTTAATTAAAACCTTTAGCAATCATTAACTTAATTTACTAACTTTATCCTGCTTAAAATGGATTAAAGTTGAAATATGTTGTAATTAGGCAAAGCAAATTCCCCACAAACACAGTGATATTAGGCTTATGACATGTTTGTGTGTGTGTGCGCTTGTGTTTGTAAGTGTGTGTGTTTGTGTGTCTGTCTGTGTATGATATCTAGAAGGTCATCCCTGACACCTCCCCTGTTCTGTTAAATACCACCATGCCACTTTCGATCAGGTCTCGGATTCCAAAAAGGACCCCTCTAAGGTCAACGTCCACTCCCCCGCATCATAAAAAAAACATCTCCATCAACATCCGTAAGTTTAAGCTAGAGATGGAAAAAACGCATAAAATTGTCTGTAGAGTCTAAACGGTTTGACTTTACAAACCCTCTCTATGGTAAGATGAGACTGTCACGAACATGATGGTGGTCTCTGTTGTTTTGTTCCACGACCTCCACAAGTGTCTGGAGACTCGTCTGAAGTCGGTACCGCCCACCTCCACAAGTGTCTGGAGACTCGTCTGAAGTCGGTACCGCCCACCTCCACAAGTGTCTGGAGACTCGTCTGAAGTCGGTAAGGCCCACCTCCACAAGTGTCTAGAGACTCGTCTGTAGTCGGTACCGCCCACCTCCACAAGTGTCTGGAGAATCGTCTGAAGTCGGTACCGCCCACCTCCACAAGTGTCTGGAGACTCGTCTGAAGTCGGTACCGCCCACCTCCACAAGTGTCTGGAGAATCGTCTGAAGTCGGTACCGCCCACCTCCACAAGTGTCTGGAGACTCGTCTGAAGTCTGTACCGCCCACCTCCACAAGTGTCTGGAGACTCGTCTGAAGTCGGTACCGCCCACCTCAACAAGTGTCTGGAGACTCGTCTGAAGTCGGTACCGCCCACCTCCACAAGTGTCTGGAGAATCGTCTGAAGTCGGTACCGCCCACCTCCACAAGTGTCTGGAGACTCGTCTGAAGTCGGTACCGCCCACCTCCACAAGTGTCTGGAGAATCGTCTGTAGTCGGTACCTCCCACCTCCACAAGTGTCTGGAGACTCGTCTGAAGTCGGTACCGCCCACCTCCACAAGTGTCTGGAGACTCGTCTGAAGTCGGTACCGCCCACCTCCACAAGTGTCTGGAGACTCGTCTGAAGTCGGTAACGCCCACCTCCACAAGTGTCTGGAGACTTGTCTGAAGTCGGTAACGCCCACCTCCACAAGTGTCTGGAGACTCGTCTGAAGTCGGTACCGCCCACCTCCACAAGTGTCTGGAGACTCGTCTGAAGTCGGTACCGCCCACCTCCACAAGTGTCTGGAGACTCGTCTGAAGTCGGTACCGCCCACCTCCACAAGTGTCTGGAGAATCGTCTGAAGTCGGTACCTCCCACCTCCACAAGTGTCTGGAGAATCGTCTGAAGTCGGTACCGCCCACCTCCACAAGTGTCTGGAGACTCGTCTGAAGTCGGTACCTCCCACCTCCACAAGTGTCTGGAGACTCGTCTGTAGTCGGTACCGCCCACCTCCACAAGTGTCTGGAGACTCGTCTGAAGTCGGTACCTCCCACCTCCAAAAGTGTCTGGAGAATCGTCTGAAGTCGGTACCGCCCACCTCCACAAGTGTCTGGAGACTCGTCTGAAGTAGGTAACGCCCACCTCCACAAGTGTCTGGAGAATCGTCTGAAGTCGGTACCTCCCACCTCCACAAGTGTCTGGAGAATCGTCTGAAGTCGGTACCGCCCACCTCCACAAGTGTCTGGAGACTCGTCTGAAGTAGGTAACGCCCACCTCCACAAGTGTCTGGAGAATCGTCTGAAGTCGGTACCGCCCACCTCCACAAGTGTCTGGAGACTCGTCTGTAGTCGGTACCGCCCACCTCCACAAGTGTCTGGAGACTCGTCTGAAGTCGGTACCGCCCACCTCCACAAGTGTCTGGAGACTCGTCTGAAGTCGGTACCTCCCACCTCCACAAGTGTCTGGAGACTCGTCTGAAGTCGGTACCGCCCACCTCCACAAGTGTCTGGAGACTCGTCTGAAGTCGGTAACGCCCACCTCCACAAGTGTCTGGAGACTCGTCTGGTCGGTAACGCCCACCTCCACAAGTGTCTGGAGACTCGTCTGAAGTCGGTACGCCCACCTCCACAAGTGTCTGGAGACTCGTCTGAAGTCGGTACCGCCCACCTCCACAAGTGTCTGGAGACTCGTCTGAAGTCGGTACCGCCCACCTCCACAAGTGTCTGGAGACTCGTCTGAAGTCGGTAACGCCCACCTCCACAAGTGTCTGGAGACTCGTCTGAAGTCGGTACCTCCCACCTCCACAAGTGTCTGGAGACTCGTCTGAAGTCGGTAACGCCCACCTCCACAAGTGTCTGGAGACTCCTCTGAAGTCGGTAACGCCCACCTCCACAAGTGTCTGGAGACTCGTCTGAAGTCGGTACCGCCCACCTCCACAAGTGTCTGGAGACTCGTCTGAAGTCGGTACCGCCCACCTCCATTCATGGAGACTGTTTAGTGCCAAAGAAATAAAGGGTTAAATACAAAACAAAAATAGATATATATGTTTCCTGATCTCTCTTACATTTCTCAGATATAGGACAGACACTTAATTTAGATTTGATTTTGGGACTGTTGTTCCATATAGTAAATATGTTATTCCATGTGTTTGTATGGGCTGATTGGGGACACTTCAAAGGGTCTTAACATTAAAAATCAAATTGCAAAATGATCATTGGTATGACATTCTTAAAACAATTCCATATAGCTTCCACCTAACCGGTTAAGACAGGGATTACTCTTGTGAGGCAAATACCACCACCACACTGTCAATTTGCTGCTGCCTCAGAAAAGGTCAGCGACCTGTCGCTATGTGACATGGTGGTTTTTACTGAGGGGTGGAGGAGGGCGAGGGCTTCCCAAGCTTATTGGCAGTGTGTTTGTGTGAAGTTTGAAGTTTTTATGTCACGTGCACAAGTACAGTGAAATGCCTGTCTTGCAAACTGAACACCCAACAAAGCAATAATCAAAAAAAAAATGTAGTACTAGAAAAAAACATGAGAAATAAGAATAAGAAATATGAAATACACAACAAAGTATACTATATATAGGAAATATACAATATAAAGTAAGTATACTATATATAGGACATTTTTGAAAAGAGGGGGAGAGAGAGTGTGTTGTGAGAGAGAGGTCTCTGTTATGGTTTTGTGTGTGTGTGTGTGTGTGTGTGTGTGTGTGTGTGTGTGTTTGTGTGTGTGTGTGAGGGGGGAGAGAGAGGTCTCTTATGTTGAGACTTTCATCTTGTTTTATTATCCCAGGCCTCCAGTCGTTGCAGTTACAATTACAGTTACCCTTTGTCAGTATGACTCAAACCAATAGGAATGTTGTTCTTTAGTCTGCACGCAGCTTCCTTCTATAGCTAGAGAACTCCTGATCGCTCCAGAAGGAGAGGACTCCTGATCGTCCAGCAGGAAGAGGACTCCTGATCGCTCCAGCAGGTAGAGGACTCCTGATCGCTCCAGCAGGAAGAGGACTCCTGATCGCTCCAGCAGGAAGAGGACTCCTGATCGCTCCAGCAGGAAGAGGACTCCTGATCGCTCCAGCAGGAAGAGGACTCCTGATCGCTCCAGGAAGGAGAGGATTCTTGATCGCTCCAGGGGGAGGACTCCTGATCGCTCCAGCAAGGGGAGGACTCCTGATCGCTCCAGAAGGAGAGGACTCTGATCGCTCCAGCAGGAAGAGGACTCCTGATCGCTCCAGCAGGAAGAGGACTCCTGATCGCTCCAGAAGGAGAGGACTCCTGATCGCTCCAGCAGGAAGAGGACTCCTGATCGCTCCAGGAAGGAGAGGACTCCTGATCGCTCCAGCAGGAAGAGGACTCCTGATCGCTCCAGCAGGAAGAGGACTCCTGATCGCTCCAGGAAGGAGAGGACTCCTGATCGCTCCAGCAGGAAGAGGACTCCTGATCGCTCCAGCAGGAAGAGGACTCCTGATCGCTCCAGAAGGAGAGGACTCCTGATCGCTCCAGCAGGAAGAGGACTCCTGATCGCTCCAGGAAGGAGAGGACTCCTGATCGCTCCAGCAGGAAGAGGACTCCTGATCGCTCCAGCAGGAAGAGGACTCCTGATCGCTCCAACAGGAAGAGGACTCCTGATCGCTCCCAGAGGACTCCCTGATCGCTCAAGGAGAGAGGACTCCTGATCGCTCCAGAAGGAGAGGACTCCTGATCGCTCCAGAAGGAGAGGACTCCTGATCGCTCCAGCAGGAAGAGGACTCCTGATCGCTCCAGGAAGGAGAGGATTCCTGATCGCTCCAGGAGGGGAGGACTCTGATCGCTCCAGCAGGGGAGGACTCTGATCGCTCCAGCAGGGGAGGACTCTGATCGCTCCAGGAAGGAGAGGCCTCCTGGTCGCTCCAGCAGGTAGAGGACTCCTGATCGCTCCAGGAAGGAGAGGACTCCTGATCACTCCAGGAAGGAGAGGACTCCTGATCACTCCAGGAGGAAGAGGACTCCTGATCGCTACAGGAAGGAGAGGACTCCTGATCACTCCAGGAAGGAGAGGACTCCTGATAGCTCCAGTACTCCTGACGCTCCAGGAGGGGGAGTACTCCTGATTGCTCCAGGAAGGGGAGACTCAAACCAATAGGAATGTTGTTCTTTAGTCTGCACGCAGCTTCCTTCTATAGCTAGAGAACTCCTGATCGCTCAAGGAGAGAGAGGACTCCTGATCGCTCCAGAAGGAGAGGACTCCTGATCGCTCCAGAAGGAGAGGACTCCTGATCGCTCCAGCAGGAAGAGGACTCCTGATCGCTCCAGCAGGAAGAGGACTCCTGATCGCTCCAGCAGGAAGAGGACTCATGATCGCTCCAGCAGGAAGAGGACTCCTGATCGCTCCAGCAGGAAGAGGACTCCTGATCGCTCCAGCAGGAAGAGGACTCCTGATCGCTCCAGCAGGAAGAGGACTCCTGATCGCTCTAGCAGGTAGAGGACTCCTGATCGCTCCAGCAGGTAGAGGACCCTGATCGCTCCAGGAGGTAGTGGACTCCTGATCGCTCCAGCAGGGGGAGGACTCCTGATCGCTCCAGGAGGGGAGGACTCCTGATCGCTCCAGGAGGGGGAGGACTCCTGATCGCTCCAGGAGGGGGACTCTCTGATCGCTCCAGCAGGAAGAGGACTCCTGATCGCTCCAGCAGGTAGACGACTCCTGATCGCTCCAGCAGGAAGAGGACTCCTGATCGCTCCAGCAGGAAGAGGACTCCTGATCGCTCCAGGACGGGGAGGACTCCTGATCACTTCAGCAGGTAGAGGACTCCTGATCGCTCCAGGAAGGAGAGGATTCCTGATCGCTCCAGGAGGGGAGGACTCCTGTTCGCTACAGCAGGGGGAGGACTCCTGATCGCTCCAGGAAGGAGAGGACTCCTGATCACTCCAGGAAGGAGAGGACTCCTGATCGCTCCAGCAGGTAGTGGACTCCTGATCGCTCCAGGAGGGGAGTACTCCTGGATCGCTCCAGTACTCCTGATCGCTCCAGGAGGGGGAGTACTCCTGATCGCTCCAGCAGGTAGTGGACTCCTGATCGCTCCAGGGGGGAGTACTCCTGATCGCTCCAGTACTCCTGATCGCTCCAGGAGGGGGAGTACTCCTGATCGCTCCAGCAGGTAGAGGACTCCTGATCGCTCCAGCAGGTAGAGGACTCCTGATCGCTCCAGCAGGTAGTGGACTCCTGACGCTCCAGGAGGGGAGGTCTCCTGATCGCTCCAGTACTCCTGACGCTCCAGGAGGGGAGTTCTCTGATCGCTCCAGCAGGTAGAGGACTCCTGATCGCTCCAGCAGGTAGAGGACTCCTGATCGCTCCAGCAGGAAGTGGACTCCTGATCGCTCCAGGAGGGGAGGTCTCCTGATCGCTCCAGCAGGTAGTGGACTCCTGATCGCTCCAGCAGGTAGTGGACTCCTGATCGCTCCAGCAGGTAGTGGACTCCTGATCGCTCCAGCATGTAGTGGACTCCTGATCGCTCCAGCAGGTAGTGGACTCCTGATCGCTCCGGCAGGTAGTGGACTCCTGATCGCTCCAGCAGGTAGTGGACTCCTGATCGCTCCGGCAGGAAGAGGACTCCTGTTCGCTCCGGCAGGTAGTGGACTCCTGATCGCTCCAGAAGGAAGAGGACTCCTGATCGCTCCAGCAGGAGAGGACTCTGATCGCTCCAGCAGGAGTGGACTCCTGATCGCTCCAGCAGGTAGTGGACTCCTGATCGCTCCAGCAGGTAGTGGACTCCTGATCGCTCCAGCAGGTAGTGGACTCCTGATCGCTCCAGCAGGTAGTGGACTCCTGACGCTCCAGCAGGTAGTGGACTCCTGATCGCTCCAGCAGGAAGAGGACTCCTGATCGCTCCAGCAGGTAGAGGACTCTGATCGCTCCAGCAGGTAGTGGACTCCTGATCGCTCCAGCAGGTAGTGGACTCCTGATCGCTCCAGCAGGTAGTGGACTCCTGATCGCTCCAGCAGGTAGTGGACTCCTGATCGCTCCAGCAGGTAGTGGACTCCTGATCGCTCCAGCAGGTAGTGGACTCCTGATCGCTCCAGCAGGAAGAGGACTCCTGATCGCTCCAACAGGAAGAGGACTCCTGATCGCTCCAGCAGGAGAGGACTCCTGATCGCTCAAGGAGAGATAGGACTCCTGATCGCTCCAGAAGGAGAGGACTCCTGATCGCTCCAGCAGGAAGAGGACTCCTGATCGCTCCAGGAAGGAGAGGATTCCTGATCGCTCCAGGAGGGGAGGACTCCTGATCGCTCCAGCAGGGGAGGACTCTGATCGCTCCAGAAGGGAGAGGACTCCTGATCGCTCCAGCAGGAAGAGGACTCCTGATCGCTCCAGCAGGAAGAGGACTCCTGATCGCTCCAGAAGGAGAGGACTCCTGATCGCTCCAGCAGGAAGAGGACTCCTGATCGCTCCAGGAAGGAGAGGACTCCTGATCGCTCCAGCAGGAAGAGGACTCCTGATCGCTCCAGCAGGAAGGAGAGGACTCCTGATCGCTCCAGGAAGGAGAGGACTCCTGATCGCTCCAGCAGGAAGAGGACTCCTGATCGCTCCAGCAGGAAGAGGACTCCTGATCGCTCCAGAAAGAGAGGACTCCTGATCGCTCCAGCAGGAAGAGGACTCCTGATCGCTCCAGGAAGGAGAGGACTCCTGATCGCTCCAGCAGGAAGAGGACTCCTGATCGCTCCAGCAGGAAGAGGACTCCTGATCGCTCCAACAGGAAGAGGACTCCTGATCGCTCCAGCAGGAGAGGACTCCTGATCGCTCAAGGAGAGATCCTGATCGCTCCAGAAGGAGAGGACTCCTGATCGCTCCAGAAGGAGAGGACTCCTGATCGCTCCAGCAGGAAGAGGACTCCTGATCGCTCCAGGAAGGAGAGGATTCCTGATCGCTCCAGGAGGGGAGGACTCCTGATCGCTCCAGCAGGGGGAGGACTCCTGATCGCTCCAGCAGGGGAGGACTCCTGATCGCTCCAGGAAGGAGAGGACTCCTGATCGCTCCAGCAGGTAGAGGACTCCTGATCGCTCCAGGAAGGAGAGGACTCCTGATCACTCCAGGAAGGAGAGGACTCCTGATCACTCCAGGAGGAAGAGGACTCCTGATCGCTCCAGGAAGGAGAGGACTCCTGATCACTCCAGGAAGGAGAGGACTCCTGATAGCTCCAGTACTCCTGGTCGCTCCAGGAGGGGGAGTACTCCTGATTGCTCCAGGAAGGGGAGACTCAAACCAATAGGAATGTTGTTCTTTAGTCTGCACGCAGCTTCCTTCTATAGCTAGAGAACTCCTGATCGCTCAAGGAGAGAGAGGACTCCTGATCGCTCCAGAAGGAGAGGACTCCTGATCGCTCCAGAAGGAGAGGACTCCTGATCGCTCCAGCAGGAAGAGGACTCCTGATCGCTCCAGCAGGAAGAGGACTCCTGATCGCTCCAGCAGGAAGAGGACTCATGATCGCTCCAGCAGGTAGAGGACTCCTGATCGCTCCAGGAAGGAGAGGACTCCTGATCGCTCCAGGAAGGAGAGGACTCCTGATCGCTCCAGGAAGGAGAGGACTCCTGATCGCTCCAGGAAGGAGAGGACTCCTGATCACTCCAGGAAGGAGAGGACTCCTGGTCGCTCCAGCAGGTAGAGGACTCCTGATCGCTCCAGCAGGAAGAGGACTCCTGATCGCTCCAGCAGGAAGAGGACTCATGATCGCTCCAGCAGGAAGAGGACTCCTGATCGCTCCAGCAGGAAGAGGACTCCTGATCGCTCCAGCAGGAAGAGGACTCCTGATCGCTCCAGCAGGAAGAGGACTCCTGATCGCTCCAGCAGGTAGAGGACTCCTGATCGCTCCAGCAGGTAGAGGACTCCTGATCGCTCCAGGAGGTAGTGGACTCCTGATCGCTCCAGCAGGGGAGGACTCTGATCGCTCCAGGAAGGAGAGGACTCCTGATCGCTCCAGCAGGTAGAGGACTCCTGATCGCTCCAGGAAGGAGAGGACTCCCTGATCGCTCCAGGAAGGAGAGGACTCTGATCGCTCCAGCAGGAAGAGGACTCCTGATCGCTCCAGCAGGTAGAGGACTCCTGATCGCTCCAGCAGGTAGAGGACTCCTGATCGCTCCAGGAGGTAGTGGACTCCTGATCGCTCCAGCAGGGGAGGACTCCTGATCGCTCCAGGAAGGAGAGGACTCCTGATCGCTCCAGCAGGTAGAGGACTCCTGATCGCTCCAGGAAGGAGAGGACTCTGATCGCTCCAGGAAGGAGAGGACTCCTGATCGCTCCAGGAAGGAGAGGACTCCTGATCGCTCCAGGAAGGAGAGGACTCCTGATCACTCCAGGAAGGAGAGGACTCCTGATAGCTCCAGTACTCTGATCGCTCCAGGAGGGGGAGTACTCCTGATTGCTCCAGGAAGGGAGACTCAAACCAATAGGAATGTTGTTCTTTAGTCTGCACGCAGCTTCCTTCTATAGCTAGAGAACTCCTGATCGCTCAAGGAGAGAGAGGACTCCTGATCGCTCCAGAAGGAGAGGACTCCTGATCGCTCGAGGAGGAGAGGACTCCTGATCGCTCCAGGAGGAGAGGACTCCTGATCGCTCCAGGAGAGAGAGGACTCCTGATCGCTCCAGGAGAGAGAGGACTCCTGATCGCTCCAGAAGGAGAGGACTCTGATCGCTCCAGCAGGAAGAGGACTCCTGATCGCTCCAGCAGGAAGAGGACTCCTGATCGCTCAAGGAGAGAGGACTCCTGATCGCTCCAGGAGGGGGAGTACTCCTGATCGCTCCAGGAGGGGGAGTACTCCTGATCGCTCCAGCAGGAAGAGGACTCCTGATCGCTCCAGCAGGTAGACGACTCCTGATCGCTCCAGCAGGAAGAGGACTCCTGATCGCTCCAGCAGGAAGAGGACTCCTGATCGCTCCAGGAAGGAGAGGACTCCTGATCACTCCAGGAAGGAGAGGACTCCTGATCACTTCAGCAGGTAGAGGACTCCTGATCGCTCCAGGAAGGAGAGGATTCCTGATCGCTCCAGGAGGGGAGGACTCCTGTTCGCTCCAGCAGGGGGGAGGACTCCTGATCGCTCCAGGAAGGAGAGGACTCCTGATCACTCCAGGAAGGAGAGGACTCCTGATCGCTCCAGCAGGTAGTGGACTCCTGATCGCTCCAGGAGGGGAGTACTCCTGATCGCTCCAGTACTCCTGATCGCTCCAGGAGGGGGAGTACTCCTGATCGCTCCAGCAGGTAGTGGACTCCTGATCGCTCCAGGAGGGGGAGTACTCCTGATCGCTCCAGACTCCTGATCGCTCCAGGAGGGGAGTACTCCTGATCGCTCCAGCAGGTAGAGGACTCCTGATCGCTCCAGCAGGTAGAGGACTCTGATCGCTCCAGCAGGTAGTGGACTCCTGATCGCTCCAGGAGGGGAGGTCTCCTGATCGCTCCAGTACTCCTGATCGCTCCAGGAGGGGGAGTTCTCCTGATCGCTCCAGCAGGTAGAGGACTCTGATCGCTCCAGCAGGTAGAGGACTCCTGATCGCTCCAGCAGGTAGTGGACTCCTGATCGCTCCAGGAGGGGAGGTCTCCTGATCGCTCCAGCAGGTAGTGGACTCCTGATCGCTCCAGCAGGTAGAGGACTCCTGATCGCTCCAGCAGGTAGTGGACTCCTGATCGCTCCAGCATGTAGTGGACTCCTGATCGCTCCAGCAGGTAGTGGACTCCTGATCGCTCCAGCAGGTAGTGGACTCCTGATCGCTCCAGCAGGTAGTGGACTCCTGATCGCTCCAGCAGGTAGTGGACTCCTGATCGCTCCAGCAGGTAGTGGACTCCTGATCGCTCCAGCAGGTAGTGGACTCCTGATCGCTCCGGCAGGTCGAGGACTCCTGATCGCTCCGGCAGGAAGAGGACTCCTGATCGCTCCAGGAGGAAGAGGACTCCTGATCGCTCCGGGAGGAAGAGGACTCCTGATCGCTCCGGGAGGAAGAGGACTCCTGATCGCTCCGGCAGGAAGAGGACTCCTGATCGCTCCAGGAGGAAGAGGACTCCTGATCGCTCCGGGAGGAAGAGGACTCCTGATCGCTCCGGGAGGAAGAGGACTCCTGATCGCTCCGGGAGGAAGAGGACTCCTGATCGCTCCGGCAGGAAGAGGACTCTGATCGCTCCAGGAGGTAGAGGACTCCTGATCGCTCCAGGAAGGAGAGGACTCCTGATCGCTCCAGGAGGTAGAGGACTCCTGATAGCTCCAGGAAGGAGAGGTCTCTTGATCGCTCCAGCAGGTAGAGGACTCCTGATCGCTCCAGGAGGGGAGGACTCCTGATCGCAGTGGGTGAGAAGTTTACATACACTCAATTAGTATTTGGTAGCATTGCCTTTAATTGTTTAACTTGGGTCAAATGTTTCAGGTAGCCTTCCACAAGCTTCCCACAATAAAAGGTGAATTTTGGCACCTTCCTCCTTTGAGAACTGGTGTATCTGAGTCAGGTTTGTAGGCCTCCTAGCTCGCACACGCTTTTTCAGTTCTGCCCACACATTTTCTATAGGATTGAGGTCAGGGCTTTGTGATGGCCACTCCAATACCTTGACTTTGTTGTCCTTAAGCCATTTTGCCACATATCTGGAAGTATGCTTGGGGTCATTGTCCATTTGGAAGACCCATTGCGACCAAGATTTAACTTCCTGACTGATGTCTTGAGATGTTGCTTCAATATATCCACATCATTTTCCTACCTCATGATGCCATCTATTTTGTAAAGTGCACCAGTCCCTCCTACAGTAAAGCACCCCCACAACATGATGCTGCCACCCCGTGCTTCACGGTTGGGTTGGTGTTCTCCTTTTCCACCAAACATAACGGTCATTATGGCCAAACAGTTATATTTTGTTTCATCAGACCAGAGGACATTTCTCCAAAAGTTTGATCTTTGTCCCCATGTGCAGTTGCAAACTGTAGTCTGGCTTTTTTATGCAGGTTTTGGAGCAGTGGCTTCTTCCTTGCTGAGCTCCTTTCAGGTTATGTTGATACAGGACTTGTTTCCTCCAGCATCTTCACAAGGTCCTTTGCTGTTGTTTTGGGATTGATTTAACTTTTCACACCAAAGTACGTTCATCTCTAGAAGACAGAACAAGTCTCCTTCCTGAGCAGTATGGCGGCTGCGTGGTCCCATGGTGTTTATACTTGCGTACCATTGTTTGTACAGATGAACGTGGTACCTTCAGGTGTTTGGAAATTGCTCCCAAGGATGAACCTGACTTGTGGAGGTCTACAATTTTCTTTTGAGGACTGATTTCTTTACATTTTCCCATAATTTCAAGCAAAGAGGTACTGAGTTTGAAGGTAAACCTTCAAATAGATCAACAGGTGTACCTCCATTTGACTCAAATTATGTCAATTAGCCTATCAGAAGCTTCTAAAGCCATGACATAATTTTCTGGAATGTTCCAAGCTGTTTAAAGGCACAGTCAAATTAATGTATGTAAACTTCTGACCCACTGGAATTGTGATATAGTCAGTTATAAGTGAAATAATCTGTCTGTAAACAATTGTTGGAAAAATTACTTGTGTCATGCACAAAGTAGATATCCTAACCAACTTGCCAAAACTACAGTTTGTTAACTAGAAATTTGTGAAGTGGTTGAAAAAATGAGTTTTAATGACTCCAACCTAAGTGTATGTAAACGTCAGACTTCAACTGTATATATACAGTACCGGTCAAAAGTTTGGACATTCCTTGTCTGTCGAAACGTTGGTTATTTGCGTCTGAGTTCCCAGAGTTCTCTTTTTCACCGCTCTCTTTTTATTTTCCAAGTGTTCTTCTCCGCTAGCCAGCACCTCGTCTTGCACCTCCAGATTAATGCCCTGTCGATCTGTCACACCTAGCCAGCACCTCGTCTTTCACCTCTAGATTAATGCCCTGTTGATCTGTCACACCTAGCCAGCACCTCGTCTTTCACCTCTAGATTAATGCCCTGTCGATCTGTCACACCTAGCCAGCACCTCGTCTTGCACCTCTAGATTAATGCCCTGTCGATCTGTCACACCTAGCTAGCACCTCGTCTTGCACCTCTAGATTAATGCCCTGTCGATCTGTCACACCTAGCCAGCACCTCGTCTTGCACCTCTAGATAAATGCCCTGTCGATCTGTCACACCTAGCCAGCACCCGTCTTTCACCTCTAGATTAATGCCCTGTCGATCTGTCACACCTAGCCAGCACCTCGTATTGCACCTCTAGATTAATGCCCTGTCGATTTGTCACACCTAGCCAGCACCTCGTCTTGCACCTCTAGATTAATGCCCTGTCGATTTGTCACACCTAGCCAGCACCTCGTCTTTCACCTCTAGATTAATGCCCTGTCGATTTGTCACACCTAGCCAGCACCTCGTCTTGTACCTCTAGATTAATGCCCTGTCGATTTGTCACACCTAGCCAGCACCTCGTCTTTCACCTCTAGATTAATGCCCTGTCGATTTGTCACACCTAGCCAGCACCTCGTCTTGCACCTCTAGATTAATGCCCTGTCGATTTGTCACACCTAGCCAGCACCTCGTCTTTCACCTCTAGATTAATGCCCTGTCGATTTGTCACACCTAGCCAGCACCTCGTCTTGCACCTCTAGATTAATGCCCTGTCGATTTGTCACACCTAGCCAGCACCTCGTCTTTCACCTCTAGATTAATGCCCTGTCGATTTGTCACACCTAGCCAGCACCTCGTCTTTCACCTCTAGATTAATGCCCTGTCGATTTGTCACACCTAGCCAGCACCTCGTCTTTCACCTCTAGATTAATGCCCTGTCGATTTGTCACACCTAGCCAGCACCTCGTCTTTCACCTCTAGATTAATGCCCTGTCGATTTGTCACACCTAGCCAGCACCTCGTCTTTCACCTCTAGATTAATGCCCTGTCGATTTGTCACACCTAGCCAGCACCTCGTCTTTCACCTCTAGATTAATGCCCTGTCGATTTGTCACACCTAGCCAGCACCTCGTCTTTCACCTCTAGATTAATGCCCTGTCGATTTGTCACACCTAGCCAGCACCTCGTCTTGCACCTCTAGATTAATGCCCTGTCGATTTGTCACACCTAGCCAGCACCTCGTCTTTCACCTCTAGATTAATGCCCTGTCGATTTGTCACACCTAGCCAGCACCTCGTCTTGCACCTCTAGATTAATGCCCTGTCGATTTGTCACACCTAGCCAGCACCTCGTCTTTCACCTCTAGATTAATGCCCTGTCGATTTGTCACACCTAGCCAGCACTCGTCTTTCACCTCTAGATTAATGCCCTGTCGATCTGTCACACCTAGCCAGCACCTCGTCTTTCACCTCTAGATTAATGCCCTGTCAATCTGTCACACCTAGCCAGCACCCGTCTTTCACCTCTGGATTAATGCCCTGTCGATCTGTCACACCTAGCCAGCACCCGTCTTTCACCTCTAGATTAATGCCCTGTCGATCTGTCACACCTAGCCAGCACCCGTCTTTCACCTCTAGATTAATGCCCTGTTGATCTGTCACACCTAGCCAGCACCTCGTCTTTCACCTCTAGATTAATGCCCTGTCGATCTGTCACACCTAGCCCACTTGTTTGTCATCATCCATTGTGAACACCTGAACATCTATCTCCTCTGGCAGGTGTCTTTCAGAAGTCCTCTGATTGTGTTTGAACAGGCTGCCCAATTCTGATCTTTTGTTTGGTCTTTTCACCATTATAAGATTGGATCTTTTGACAATAATTGGACAAAATATCAGAATTGGGCTGCTTTTGTAAACACAGCCTCTGACATGAATCTTTCAGAAGTCTGATATGAGACAGTGAGACTGAAAATGACTCTCACACAGTTGCTGTATTGTACAAGGTTGATTAAACCACACTGAATGACAGGTTCACTTTAAAACCTGTTAAGGATGCTGCGAATTTTCGCAGTTTTTTGTTAAAAATTGCGCAACATTTCAATGTCCTGCTAGTCATGCCAGGGATATAGTATATGCATATGATTAGTATGTGTGGATAGAAAACACTCTGAAGTTTCTAAAACTGGTTAAATGATGTCTGTGACTATAACAGAACGTGTTTCGGACTCAAAATCCCAAGGAAACCTGATCACAAAATCGACAAAGAAAAAATAAATCCGCCAGTCTCTGTATTGTCTATTGCAAGGTATAATAGATAGCGACCGGCTTACAGTTCCTACAGCTTCCACACGATGTGTTGTGAATTCTATTCAGGTAAATCCTTGGTCATATGAGTAATAGGCACATCCTGTCATGAAGTCTCCCAGAGGAAGTGATGAAAGGGGCAAACTGGGACACGATTTCCAAACTTGCAGCTATTGAATACAGATCTCTCCGTGATCAATTTGATCGTTTATTAACGTTTACTAATACCTAAAGTTGGATTACAAAAGTAGTTTGAAGTGTTTTGTCAAAGTTTATAGGCAACTTTTTTAATTTTAAAAAATGACGTTGCGTTTGGAAACTGAGTTTTTTTTCCTGGATTTCACCGTGTTCATAAATGGACATTTTGGGTATATATGGACCGATTTAATCGAAAAAAAGACCCAATTGTGATGTTTATGGGACATATAGGAGTGCCAACAAAGAAGCTTGTCAAAGGTAATGAATGTTTTATATTTTATTTCTGCGTTTTGTGTAGAGTCGGCTACGCTAATTTCTTTGTTTACGTCCCCTTCGTGTGTTTCTGGGGGCTGCATGCTATCAGATAATAGCTTCTCATGCTTTCGCCGAAAAGCATTTTACAAATCTGACATGTTGGCTAGATTCACAACGAGTGTAGCTTTAATTGACTACCCGGCATGTGTGTTTTAATGAAAGTTTGAGTTGTATGGAGTACTATTAGTTGGCGCTCTGGAATTTTGCTGATTTTGATGCTTGTACAGGCATCGCATCCGTAACAGGTTTTAAACCAGGCTAGTATTAAATAGGTTTTGGAACCATATCCATGTAGTTCCCATGATGGATGATGGGATACACTTCTATATGATTGGGATCAAAGGTCTGCGAGAGACACTTATAAACACATTTTCAGATTGACATAATTGACATAAGTTATTTTAAATGGTGTCTGTTTGTGTTATCGTATAAGTGTGTGTGTGTGTGTGTGTGTGTGTGTGTGTGTTTCAAGTGTGTTGTAGTGAGTAAGAAGTGCCCCGGTTTACTACTGTGCTACCCAAGGTATTCCTACGTTGTGTAAGCAATATTAAATATGGACTGTTCATGTTTTCTTCTTTCTATTGGATAAATAGTTTTGGTGGAAAAAAAAGGAATGTATTTTTCCCTGGTGGCTGAGAGTGCACACACAGTATATTGATGGAGTAGCAGCAGTAAATAATTTATCCTAAACCGCTTGATTACTGTTTCTTTGGGTGCAGAAAACAGCGAGAATGAATCGAGAATCTATGTGCGTGTGTGTGTCTAGGAGTGTTAGATAACAGAGATAGATTATTAACTCTGGTCTGGAGGACAAAGTACACGAAATACACGAACAAACACACACACACACACACACACACACACACACACACACACACACACACACACACACACACACACACACACACGCAGCGAATAGTCTGAGTGCTGGAGGAATGTTCTGCCTTCAGCCATTAGAGAGCTCTCTACTCCTCTGTGTATCCTGTCTTCTAGCTGTCTATCCATAGAGAACTGAGGAGAAACAACTCAAACATGAAAGGAAAAAGGAGGAAATTTTGGTAACAGTTAAAATCCAGCAGATATAATTTGTATAGCTTTACAACTTTTTCTAAACATGTTCGATTTCATACGATGTCTGGCGATGAGGTATGACTACAGTGCAATGTGGGTATATTACTCCTCATGAAAAGATAAACAACGTGCTTGACTCCACCTTAAATGAACCTAGAATGGGTTCTTTATCCTCCTATGCAAATCCACTGAACCAAAATAGGACAGCACTCCGAGGAAATAAAATTACATTTAGATTTTTTATTTTTTATTGCTGCACGAAGGTTTCGAGCACCTTCTTCAGTGTGCAAATGCGACGACCAGAGTGCTGTCCCAATCTGGTTCAGTGGATTATTTAGGAGGATACAACAACTGCCAGAGTGCTGTCCCAATCTGGTTCAGTGGATTATTTAGGAGGATACAACAACTGCCAGAGTGCTGTCCCAATCTGGTTCAGTGGATTATTTAGGAGGATACAACAACTGTCCCAATCTGGTTCAGTGGATACAGGCACCAGATCTATCTAGATGCATAAAGATGGATTGAATCCCAAGGCCGACCAATTGTTCCGGGTACACACCAGATCCCTAACAGACACTTCCTCAGGACTCTTCCTCAGGACCCTTCCTAAGGACTCTTCCTCGGGACTCTTCCTCAGGACCCTTCCTAAGGACTCTTCCTCAGGACTCTTCCTCAGGACCCTTCCTCAGGACCCTTCCTCAGGACCCTTCCTAAGGACTCTTACTCGGGACTCTTCCTCAGGACCCTTCCTAAGGACTCTTCCTCAGGACTCTTCCTCAGGACCCTTCCTCAGGACCCTTCCTCAGGACCCTTCCTCAGGACTCTTCCTCAGGACCCTTCCTCAGGACCCTTCCTAAGGACTCTTCCTCAGGACCCTTCCTCAGGACTCTTCCTCAGGACCCTTCCTCAGGACCCTTCCTCAGGACCCTTCCTCAGGGTCTTCCTCAGGACCCTTCCTCAGGACTCTTCCTCAGGACCCTTCCTAAGGACTCTTCCTAAGGACTCTTCCTCAGGACCCTTCCTCAGGACCCTTCCTCAGGACTCTTCCTCAGGACCCTTCCTCAGGACCCTTCCTCAGGACCCTTCCTCAGGGTCTTCCTCAGGACGCTTCCTCAGGACCCTTCCTCAGGACTCTTCCTCAGGACCCTTCCTCAGGACTCTTCCTCAGGACCCTTCCTCAGGACTCTTCCTCAGGAGTCTTCCTCAGGACTCTTCCTCAGGACCCTTCCTCAGGACTCTTCCTCAGGACCCTTCCTCAGGACCCTTCCTCAGGAGTCATTTTTTAATGGACTCTTCCTCAGGACCCTTCCTAAGGACTCTTATTTCGGGACTAGCTTCCTCAGGACCCTTCCTAAGTAGACTTTAGATACTGTGGGACTCTTCCTCAAAGGACGAACTTCCTCACCTTAGGGATTTGGTGCACTTGTTGCCTTATTAAATTACAGACTTTACATTTTTTAATGAAAGACTTATTCAGTGGCCCCCAATGACTTGTTGTTTACTTACGAATATTTCTAGCATTTATATGAATATTCTTCTTCAAGTAGGGTTTAGATGCGATGAAACATTATGGTTGAATCAAAGTTCTCAACAGAACTGGATCCCCCCATTGATTTACTGTTGAGCTTGACTAATGTTAAATAAATTGACTAAAAATTATTTAAAATTTGAACTACGTAATCTTCAGGTTAAAAAGGTGTTCTCAACTAGCCTACCTGGTTAAAGGTGTTCTCAACTAGCCTACCTGGTTAAATAAAGGTGTTCTCAACTAGCCTACCTGGTTAAATAAAGGTGTTCTCAACTAGCCTACCTGGTTAAATAAATGCTAATTAATTTATGGGAAATTTGTTAAATAAGTTGCCACCTGGTATACAATAATAATCCCTATTCTAAGTTTATTAAAGTGTTTGAGATACTAAAGGTGTTCTGATACCTGGTTAAATAAAGGTGTTTTAGCCTACCTGGTTAAATAAAGGTGTTCTCAACTAGCCTACCTGGTTAAATAAAGGTGTTCTCAACTAGCCTACCTGGTTAAATAAAGGTGTTCTCAAGTAGCCTACCGGTTAAATAAAGGTGTTCTCAACTAGCCTACCTGGTTAAATAAAGGTGTTCTCAACTAGCCTACCTGGTTAAATAAAGGTGTTCTAAACTAGCCTACCTGGTTAAATAAAGGTGTTCTCAACTAGCCTACCTGGTTAAATAAAGGTGAAATAAAATAAAAATAAAAATATATGGATGTCTTCCTTAAACATGGATGTCTTAAGATGTCAATGGATGAAAATAAATTTCAGTAGTAATACTTATGGCTAGGTGTCCCGCTAGCAGAACGGGACACTTATGGCTAGGTGTCCCGCTAGCAGAACGGGACACTTATGGCTAGGTGTCCCGCTAGCAGAACAACTTCCTGTGAATCTGGAGGACCAGTAATTCATATAAATAATCAGAAATATATTTTAAACGTTTAGGTATATCATACACCTTCATAAAAAACATGGTTTACCATACAGCCAAGTCCTTCGCATTCGGCACATTTGTGAGTATGATTTATCATTTGATGTACACTGTTACGTTCCCCAGCGAGAAACCCAAAATAAACAGAAGGGGAAAATTAGACCGCTGCTCCTGAGTGGCTCAGCTTCTCAATGCTTCAAGGTGTCACTACAGACCCTGGTTCGATTCCAGGTTGTATCACCACCGGGCGTGATTAGGAGTCCGTTAGAGTGGACCTTTAAATAAAATGTTGCATAAAGTTACATACCCAAATCCTGTAGCTCAGGACCTGGAGCAAGGATATATGCCTATTCTTGGTACCATTTGAAAGGAAGCACTTTGAAGTTTGTTGAAACATGAAAGGAATGTGGTAGAATATAACACAATACATCTGGTAAATGATAATACAAATTAATAACCAACCACTCTTTTGTACCGTTATCTTTGACATGCAAGAGGAAGGACATGATGTATTATTGTGTGCAAACAACATATTTTCACCTTGTCTGCTCGGGGATTTGATATTGCAACCTATTGATTTCTAGTCCAATGCTCTAACCACTAGGCTGCCTGCCGCCCCAATTTGTGTTAACTATCTGGTAGCACTTCTACCCAAGATCTGCAGGGCAGCGGGAACAACTACGTCACAGCATCAGGACCACGACAGTCCAGAAACTGGCCCATGTTGGTTTAGAGGCTTAGAGGGAGATTATGTCAGTGAATGGGCATCAGTGCGAAGGTTCGCTCCATAGATACTGGCGTCCGTCACTGACAGTCAGAAAACGCTGGAACAACATCCTGGCAGGGAAACAAATAGAACAATGCAGCACCATCAACACCCAAAACGCTGAAGCAAGGCAGCAGAAGTAGTAGCACAGCCTGATTGGTGGAATGCTGCAGAGATGGCTGTTCTTCTGGAAGGTTCTTATATCTCCACAGTGGAACTCTGGAGCTCTGTCAGAGTGACCGTAGGGTTCTTGGTCACCTCCCTGACCAAGGCCCTTCTCCCCTGATTGTTCAGTTTGGCCGGGCTGCCAGCTCTAGGAAAAGTCTTGGTGGTTCCAAACTTCTTCCACTTAAGAATGATGGAGGCCACTGTGTTCTTGGGGGACCTTCAATGCTGCAGAAGTGTTTTGGTACCTTTCCACAGATCTGTATGGCTAGACCGTACACTGTCCTTCTCTCAGCACATTTCAAAGCTGCAGGCTAAGGTTAAATCTAGACTTGGTTTCCTCTATCGTAATCACAACTCGTTCAACCCAGCTGCCAAAGTAACCCTGATTCAGATGACCATCCTACCCATGCTAGATTACGGAGACATTATTTATAGATCGGCAGGTAAGGGTGCTCTCGAGCGGTATTCTTTATCATTCGGCCATCAGATTTGCCACCAATGCTCCTTATAGGACACATCACTGCATTCTATACTCCTCTGTAAACTGGTCATCTCTGTATTCCTATCACAAGACCCACTGGTTGATTCTTATATAAAAACCCTCTTAGGTCTCACTCCCCCCTATCTGAGATATCTACTGCAGCCTTCATCCTCCACATGCAACACCCATTCTGCCAGTCAAATGCTGTTAAAGGTTCCCAAATCACACACATCACTGTGTCGCTTGTATTTTCAGTTTAAGGTTAAATAAATATAACATTGGACTTTATACAACGGGTGGGTCTAATCCTGAATGCTGATTGGTCAAAACCACTTTCCAGCCGGAGTCTATTCCATAAATTACCACCGGCTAAAATGAAGTTGAAATGCCTATTTACTCTGTTCCATCTGACTGCGCAATCCACTGTCTCATCAACCCTGCCAGGAAATGAATAAACTTTGTCACGACTTCCGCCAAAGTCGGCTCCTCTCCTTGTTCGTTCGGTGGTCGACGTCACCGGCTTCCTAGCCATCGCCACTCCATTTCTCATATGTCCATTTGTTTAGTCTTGTTCCATACACACCTGGTTTTCCTTCCCCAGTCAATCTGCATGTATTTAGTCCTCTGTTCCTCATCGTGTCTTTGTGTGTAATTGTTTATTGTTACGTGGATTTTGTCAGGCGCTGCACTTTTGTTATAGACCGTGTTTTTTGCAATAGTATGTTCTGTCGTTGTTGACCGGTACTAAAGGACGTCTGTTTAATATAATCCTGCACTTGACTTCGCCTCCCATATACACGTCTATCAAACCTGATCTCCATTTTAAGAAGCATCTAGATATTATCTCCCATTTCTTTTGGTTTTCAACAGCAGAGATTTGTATAAACCGTGTTGTCTGTCTCTCCGACCTTTTCAATATCGTTTCAATATTGAATTGTGATCTCCATCGTCCCATATATAGTGAATGGGTCCGATCGAGACAGACAGCATATTGAGCTGGTTGTCATAGCAACATACATTTTTTTTAGTTGACTAGCTAAATCGAATGGAACATTTATTTTTTAATATTTTCGGAAGCATGACTATGGATGAATGGGAAAAAGAGATGGCAAAAATACCCAGGCATGCCGATTTGGAGGATACTGCATTGAATGACCTAGAGAAAAGCTGAGAAGAAAACATAGTTAATAATTAAAACTGGGCTGTGCGTTGCTTCGAGAGCTGGCTAGCAGAGAAAAAAAAGTGGTTTGACTTCAAAGCTGTCACTAAGGACAGTTACCTACCTAATAGAACACAGAGGGTTTATTGACAGTTAACTATCTAGCAGAACACAGAGGGTTTATTGACGGTTAACTATCTAATATACCAGAGGGTTTATTGACAGTTAACTATCTAACAGAACACAGAGGGTTTATTGACAGTTAACTATCTAGCAGAACACAGAGGGTTTATTGACAGTTAACTATCTAACAGAACACAGAGGGTTTATTGACAGTTAACTATCTAACAGAACACAGAGGGTTTATTGACAGTTAACTATCTAACAGAACACAGAGGGTTTATTGACAGTTACCTATCTAACAGAACACAGAGGGTTTATTGACAGTTAACTATCTAACAGAACACAGAGGGTTTATTGACAGTTAACTATCTAAATCTAAGAACACAGAGGGTTTATTGACAGTTAACTATCTAATAGAACACAGAGGGTTTATTGACAGTTAACTATCTAATAGAACACAGAGGGTTTATTGACAGTTAACTATCTAATAGAACACAGAGGGTTTATTGACAGTTAACTATCTAATATAACAGAGGGTTTATTGACAGTTAACTATCTAACAGAACACAGAGGGTTTATTGACAGTTAACTATCAATCTAACGGAACACAGAGGGTTTATTGACAGTTAACTATCTAATAGAACACAGAGGGTTTATTGACAGTTAACTATCTAACAGAACACAGAGGGTTTATTGACAGTTAACTATCTAACAGAACACAGAGGGTTTATTGACAGTTAACTATCTAATAGAACACAGAGGGTTTATTGACAGTTAACTATCTAATATAACACAGAGGGTTTATTGACAGTTAACTATCTAATATAGCAGAACACAGAGGGTTTATTGACAGTTAACTATCTAACAGAACACAGAGGGTTTATTGACAGTTAACTATCTAACAGAACACAGAGGGTTTATAGACAGTTAACTATCTAACTATCTAGCAGAACACAGAGGGTTTATTGACAGTTAACTATCTAACTATCTAGCAGAACACAGAGGGTTTATTGACAGTTAACTATCTAAGCAGAACACAGAGGGTTTATTGACAGTTAACTATCTAACTATCTAACACAGAGGGTTTATTGACAGTTAACTATCTAACAGAACACAGAGGGTTTATTGACAGTTAACTATCTAACAGAACACAGAGGGTTTATTGACAGTTAACTATCTAACTATAGCAGAACACAGAGGGTTTATTGACAGTTAACTATCTAATAGAACACAGAGGGTTTATTGACAGTTAACTATCTAACAGAACACAGAGGGTTTATTGACAGTTAACTATCTAACAGAACACAGAGTGTTTATTGACAGTTAACTATCTAATATAACAGAACACAGAGGGTTTATTGACAGTTAACTATCTAATCTAGCAGAACACAGAGGGTTTATTGACAGTTAACTATCTAATATAACACAGAGGGTTTATTGACAGTTAACTATCTAACAGAACACAGAGGGTTTATTGACAGTTAACTATCTAACAGAACACAGAGGGCTTATTGACAGTTAACTATCTAATAGAACACAGAGGGTTTATTGACAGTTAACTATCTAATATACACAGAGGGTTTATTGACAGTTAACTATCTAACAGAACACAGAGGGTTTATTGACAGTTAACTATCTAATATAACGGAACACAGAGGGTTTATTGACAGTTAACTATCTAACAGAACACAGAGGGTTTATTGACAGTTAACTATCTAACAGAACACAGAGGGTTTATTGACAGTTAACTATCTAACTAGAACACAGAGGGTTTATTGACAGTTAACTATCTAACAGAACACAGAGGGTTTATTGACAGTTAACTATCTAACAGAACACAGAGGGCTTATTGACAGTTAACTATCTAATATCTTATTGACAGTTAAACAGAGGGTTTATAGACAGTTAACTATCTAAGCAGAACACAGAGGGTTTATTGACAGTTAACTATCTAATAGAACACAGAGGGTTTATAGACAGTTAACTATCTAATAGAACACAGAGGGTTTATTGACAGTTAACTATCTAACAGAACACAGAGGGTTTATTGACAGTTAACTATCTAAGCAGAACACAGAGGGTTTATTGACAGTTAACTATCTAATAGAACACAGAGGGTTTATTGACAGTTAACTATCTAACAGAACACAGAGGGTTTATTGACAGTTAACTATCTAACAGAACACAGAGGGTTTATTGACAGTTAACTATCTAGCAGAACACAGAGGGTTTATTGACAGTTAACTATCTAGCAGAACACAGAGGGTTTATTGACAGTTAACTATCTAATAGAACACAGAGGGTTTATTGACAGTTAACTATCTAACAGAACACAGAGGGTTTATTGACAGTTAACTATCTAATAGAACACAGAGGGTTTATTGACAGTTAACTATCTAACAGAACACAGAGGGTTTATTGACAGTTAACTATCTAATAGAACACAGAGGGTTTATTGACAGTTAACTATCTAATAGAACACAGAGGGTTTATTGACAGTTAACTATCTAATAGAACACAGAGGGTTTATTGACAGTTAACTATCTAACAGAACACAGAGGGTTTATTGACAGTTAACTATCTAACAGAACACAGAGGGTTTATTGACAGTTAACTATCTACACTAACAGAACACAGAGGGTTTATTGACAGTTAACTATCTAACAGAACACAGAGGGTTTATTGACAGTTAACTATCTAATAGAACACAGAGGGTTTATTGACAGTTAACTATCTAACGGAACACAGAGGGTTTATTGACAGTTAACTATCTAACGGAAACAGAGGGTTTATTGACAGTTAACTATCTAACAGAACACAGAGGGTTTATTGACAGTTAACTATCTAACGGAACACAGAGGGTTTATTGACAGTTAACTATCTAATATAACAGAGGGTTTATTGACAGTTAACTATCTAACAGAACACAGAGGGTTTATTGACAGTTACCTATCTAATAGAACACAGAGGGTTTATTGACAGTTAACTATCTAACAGAACACAGAGGGTTTATTGACAGTTAACTATCTAACAGAACACAGAGGGTTTATTGACAGTTACCTATCTAATAGAACACAGAGGGTTTATTGACAGTTACCTATCTAATAGAACACAGAGGGTTTATTGACAGTTAACTATCTAACAGAACACAGAGGGTTTATTGACAGTTAACTATCTAATAGAACACAGAGGGTTTATTGACAGTTAACTATCTAACAGAACACAGAGGGTTTATTGACAGTTAACTATCTAACAGAACACAGAGGGTTTATTGACAGTTAACTATCTAACGGAACACAGAGGGTTTATTGACAGTTAACTATCTAACGGAACACAGAGGGTTTATTGACAGTTAACTATCTAACTAACGGAACACAGAGGGTTTATTGACAGTTAACTATCTAATAGAAACAGAGGGTTTATTGACAGTTAACTATCTAATAGAACACAGAGGGTTTATTGACAGTTAACTATCTAACGGAACACAGAGGGTTTATTGACAGTTAACTATCTAATAGAACACAGAGGGTTTATTGACAGTTAACTATCTAACAGAAACAGAGGGTTTATTGACAGTTAACTATCTAACGGAACACAGAGGGTTTATTGACAGTTAACTATCTAACGGAACACAGAGGGTTTATTGACAGTTAACTATCTAATAGAACACAGAGGGTTTATTGACAGTTAACTATCTAACAGAACACAGAGGGTTTATTGACAGTTAACTATCTAACAGAACACAGAGGGTTTATTGACAGTTAACTATCTAATACGGAACACAGAGGGTTTATTGACAGTTAACTATCTAATATAACAGAGGGTTTATTGACAGTTAACTATCTAACAGAACACAGAGGGTTTATTGACAGTTAACTATCTAACAGAACACAGAGGGTTTATTGACAGTTAACTATCTAGCAGAACACAGAGGGTTTATTGACAGTTAACTATCTAACAGAACACAGAGGGTTTATTGACAGTTAACTATCTAACTATCTAACGGAACACAGAGGGTTTATTGACAGTTAACTATCTAACTATCTAACAGAACACAGAGGGTTTATTGACAGTTAACTATCTAACAGAACACAGAGGGTTTATTGACAGTTAACTATCTAACTATCTAACAGAACACAGAGGGTTTATTGACAGTTAACTATCTAGACTATCAGAACACAGAGGGTTTATTGACAGTTAACTATCTAGCAGAACACAGAGGGTTTATTGACAGTTAACTATCTAACAGAACACAGAGGGTTTATTGACAGTTAACTATCTAATAGAACACAGAGGGTTTATTGACAGTTAACTATCTAGCAGAACACAGAGGGTTTATTGACAGTTAACTATTAACTATCTAACAGAACACAGAGGGTTTATTGACAGTTAACTATCTAACAGAACACAGAGGGTTTATTGACAGTTAACTATCTAACAGAACACAGAGGGTTTATTGACAGTTAACTATCTAACAGAACACAGAGGGTTTATTGACAGTTAACTATCTAACAGAACACAGAGGGTTTATTGACAGTTAACTATCTAACAGAACACAGAGGGTTTATTGACAGTTAACTATCTAACAGAACACAGAGGGTTTATTGACAGTTAACTATCTAACTATCTAGCAGAACACAGAGGGTTTATTGACAGTTACTAACTATCTAGCAGAACACAGAGGGTTTATTGACAGTTAACTATCTGATAGAACACAGAGGGTTTATTGACAGTTAACTATCTAACAGAACACAGAGGGTTTATTGACAGTTAACTATCTAACAGAACACAGAGGGTTTATTGACAGTTAACTATCTAACTATAGAACACAGAGGGTTTATTGACAGTTAACTATCTAATATAACACAGGGTTTATTGACAGTTAACTATCTAATATAACACAGGGTTTATTGACAGTTAACTATCTAATATAACACAGGGTTTATTGACAGTTAACTATCTAATATAACAGAGGGTTTATTGACAGTTAACTATCTAATATAACACAGAGGGTTTATTGACAGTTAACTATCTAATATAACACAGGGTTTATTGACAGTTAACTATCTAATATAACACAGGGTTTATTGACAGTTAACTATCTAATAGAACACAGAGGTTTATTGACAGTTAACTATCTAATATAACAGAGGGTTTATTGACAGTTAACTATCTAACAGAACACAGAGGGTTTATTGACAGTTAACTATCTAGCAGAACACAGAGGGTTTATTGACAGTTAACTATCTAATATAACACAGAGGGTTTATTGACAGTTAACTATCTAACAGAACACAGAGGGTTTATTGACAGTTAACTATCTAGCAGAACACAGAGGGTTTATTGACAGTTAACTATCTAGCAGAACACAGAGGGTTTATTGACAGTTAACTATCTAGCAGAACACAGAGGGTTTATTGACAGTTAACTATCTAACAGAACACAGAGGGTTTATTGACAGTTAACTATCTAACAGAACACAGAGGGTTTATTGACAGTTAACTATCTAACAGAACACACAGGGTTTATTGACAGTTAACTATCTAACGGAACACACAGGGTTTATTGACAGTTAACTATCTAACAGAACACAGAGGGTTTATTGACAGTTAACTATATAACATGTACACTTAGCATCAGGAAGCTTGGTCACGAAAATCAGAAAAGCAATCAAATTAACCGTTTACCTTTGATGATCTTCGGATGTTTTCACTCACAAGACTCCCAGCTAGACAGCAAATGTTCCTTTTGTTCCATAAAGATATTTTTTACATCCAAATACCTCCGTTATATTGATGCGTTATGCCCAGTAACGGAAATATGTCGACTGAAACATGGCAAACGATTTTTATAATCAATCCTCAAGGTGTTTTGCAAATATATATGCGATAATATATCAACCGGGACAGTTGGCTTTTCACTAGGACCGGGAGGAACAATGGACGACCTGTAGGTTAGTCTCTTGATAGACTAGTTAACCTGTAGGTTAGTCTCTTGACAGACTAGACTTCCTGCAGGTTAGTCTCTAGATAGACTAGTCGACCTGTAGGTTAGTCTCTTGATAGACTAGTTAACCTGTAGGTTAGTCTCTAGATAGACTAGTCGACCTGTAGGTTAGTCTCTAGATAGACTAGTTAACCTGCAGGTTAGTCTCTTGACAGACTAGACTTCCTGCAGGTTAGTCTCTCTCACTCTGCTGTCATCTCATCCAGCTCCTGGTACTGCAAGTGTAACGACTTTCTTTAGGTGAAAGAGAGTCGGACCAAAATGCAGCGTGGCTATTAAGATTCATGTTTTAATAAAACAAGGAAACACGAATCAATACAAAAACAATAAACGTAACACTAAAACCGAAACAGCCTAAATTGGTGCAAACTAACACAGAGACAGGAACAAGGACAAACACCCACGACAATATGGCTGTCTAAATATGGTTCCCAATTGGAGACAACTATAAACACCTGCCTCTGATTGACAACCACTTCAGACAGCCATAGACTAAGCTAGAAAACCCCACTAAGCCACAATCCCAATACCTATGAAAAACCCCAAGACAAAACACAACACATACCAAAACCCATGTCACACCCTGGCCTGACCAAATAAATAAAGAAAACACAAAATACTAAGACCAGGGCGTGACAGCAAGTGTGATAGTACAGCCCAAACACACCGCATTGTGCAGTAAAGCAGCCCCCAATATGCATTCCGTGCTGTGCTATCTTCTCTCGGTTATCTCTGCATTGTAGTACAGCCTGAACAGACAACACTGAGCAACAGCACCGAACATGTTGTCTCAGTCAGTACGACTCAAAATACACAGTACATAGCAAACAACCCCCTTCCTCTGCTCCCTGTTGTCTCTCTTCTCGGTTCATTGAGGGTACCAAACCAAACCAGATCAAACCAGACCAGGGATATAATGGAAAGAAGAAAGGAATGGTGGAGAGCGGACTGGACTGTAATTATGTCCTAAAAATATAGAAGATAATGAGAGGAATGAAAGTGAGGGGTCTTCTGCTCTTCCTTATGGCTGTGATTCTGTTCTTCATCCTCTGTGTTTCATGACTATAGGTGATCATTTCCTCTGTCTGACATCTTCCTACGGTATTATGACAGCCTCTTTCATGTTTTTGTAGTGACTTTTTAACACTATTGTTAAGTCCTCTATTAATAACTATTATAGGTTAGTCTGTACATAGGAGAGGAAAATCAACATATTCAAGGGTAGCCTAGTGGTTAGAGAATTGGACTACTAACCGGAAGGTTGCAAGTTCAAACCCCTGAGCTGACAAGGTACAATTCTGTTGTTCTTCCCTTAAACACTGTTCCTCGGCCGTTGTTGAAAATAAAAATGTGTTCTTAACTGACTTGTTGACTTTTTTCTGTGCTGTGTACACCCCCAAGGCCAAAAAGTAAAGGTCTATGCCAACCGAAACGTTGGTCAATGACTTTGTTAGATAAAACTATCCGGTAAATGGATAGTAAATAGAAGGTCCAGTAATTATATAATTTGGTAGATATTTAACTAAACATTCTAATTTAAGTGTATTTAAGGGCCCTTGCACAGATCAATTTTTTTCACAAACCTAATTCCACACCTAAGTGGTAAGCAACTAATAAACTGTAGACGTTGGGAGTCCAGGTATAGAATGAAGGGTGTTGTAGCTTTGCTGATGTTGCTGTGCAGCACCCTGACTGCGGCTATGGTGACAACCCCAGAAAACAAAGACACAAACTGCCCGTCTGGCATGTGTGACATCCTGAGGAAGATTGAAGTCATGGAAAACCGGCTTGCAGCTGCTGAGCGCCAGGTGGAGACGCTGAACGCTAAAGCAGGTAGATACTTTCTTCACTGTTTTAACCTTTTCTGGGAAGGGAACACCTGCCCTACAGCCAGTGAAAGTGCAGGGCGCCAAATTCAAAAACAGAAATCTCATAATTAAAATTCCTCAAACACACAAGTATTATACACCATTTTAAAGATACACGTCTTGTTAATCCAACCACAGTGTCCGATTTCAAAAAAGGTTTAACGGCAAAATGTTAGGACAGCGCCTAGTTGCTTACCACTTAGTTGCTTACCACTTCGGTGTGGAATTAGGTTTGGGATCTGGGATCTGTGCAAGGGCACTTAAATACACTTAAATTAGAATGTTTAGGAAACGTTAGAATGTTTTCAATCTAAATCTACTGAGTATATCAATATCCTAACTTCTGGGCCTGAGTAACAGGCAGGTTACTTTGGACACGCTTTTCATCCAAACTTACCGATGCTGCCCCCTGTCCTAACATGGGCTTACTGAATTAATCAACTGCTGAGTCCTATAGTTTGAACACATGTCATTTTGTGTCTGACAGAAACGAAGGTGGCATTCTCAGCTGGATTTGGGGGTACTGGATACTATGGACCTTTCAATGTTGAAAAACGCTTGTCTACCAAAAGGTCTTAACCAACCTTGGCAACGCTTACAACCCGGCAACAGGTTAAGTCATCGTGCTCATATTAAACTTTTATGTCTTCTTCTTCTTCATCTTCTTCATCTTCTTCCTCTTCTTCTTTTTAATTTATGATCAACATCTTCCCACATTAAATAGTGTGCTTTTTTCATCCAGGCATCTTCACAGCACCAGTGACAGGAGTCTATCAGTTTAGCATCTATCACCATTCAGGATCAGGTCGCCGCTCAGACTCCTTGCTGTTCAAGAACAAAGAACAAATGGCATTTCTGCTATGAACAAGGACGGCTCCTACAACGGATCTAATGGTATCATACTGCAGCTGGAGGAGGGAGATGTGGTATATGTTGTTTTGAAGGATAATTCATGGATCTGGGACAATATGAGCAATGCTGGTGCCAATGGATGGTGCCACTTCAACGGCATTTTGCTGTATGCTCAATAAACCTCAGTAGAATATGTACATACTGTTGCGAAATATTTTACCATAATCAATTCCATTAAATGGTTTTCTGCATAAATCATACTGTTTTTTTTCATTCTAACATACTGAAAGTTTATCATTGGCAGCTGATAGTAACAGTTAAACAACATTTTGACGTGTCACATTTCAACAGCTTCAATTGATTTCTGCTATTCACTCAGTAATGTGTTTGTTTGTTCCTAAACGTTGTGGTGTCTCTTTCCATCAGCCTCTCGCAGCTCATATGGTAGAGATGATCCAAGTAGGACCAATGACAAAAGAAGTTCACACTAGGGACTCAATTCAATCTGGATCAGATAGTTCTGTAGTTCTGTGTGAAGCCTCACAGATAGTTCAACCTAAATGTAGTTCTGTGTTCAATCTGAAGCCTCACAGATAGTTCAACCTAAATGTAGTTCTGTGTTCAATCTGAAGCCTCACAGATAGTTCAACCTAAATGTAGTTCTGTGTTCAATCTGTGTTCAATCTGAAGCCTCACAGATAGTTCAACCTAAATGTAGTTCTGTGTTCAATCGTGTTCAATCTGAAGCCTCACAGATAGTTCAACCTAAATGTAGTTCTGTGTTCAATCGTGTTCAATCTGAAGCCTCACAGATAGTTCAACAGATGTTCAACCTGTGTTAAATCACAGATAGTTCAACCTAAATGTAGTTCCTTCACAGATAGTTCAACCTAAATGTAGTTCTGTGTTC
>NW_027013887.1:197352-331928 GCF_036934945.1 Oncorhynchus masou masou | reverse complement strand
CGAGAGACTGAAATTGTTTCCCATTCCTCCTTGCAAAACAGCTCGAGCTCAGTGAGGTTGGATGGAGAGCATTTGTGAACAGCAGTTTTCAGTTCTTTCCACAGATTCTCGATTGGATTCAGGTCTGGACTTTGACTTGGCCATTCTAACACCTGGATATGTTTATTTTTGAACCATTCCATTGTAGATTTTGATTTATGTTTTGGATCATTGTCTTGTTGGAAGACAAATCTCCGTCCCAGTCTCAGGTCTTTTGCAGACTCCATCAGGTTTTCTTCCAGAATGGTCCTGTATTTGGCTCCATCCATCTTCCCATCAATTTTAACCATCTTCCCTGTCCCTGCTGAAGAAAAGCAGGCCCAAACCATGATGCTGCCACCACCATGTTAGACAGTGGGTATGGTGTGTTCAGGGTGATGAGCTGTGTTGCTTTTACGCCAAACATAACGTTTTGCATTGTTGCCAAAAAGTTCAATTTTTCATCTGACCAGAGCACCTTCTTCCACATGTTTGGTGTGTCTCCCAGGTGGCTTGTGGCAAACTTTAAACGACACTTTTTATGGATATCTTTAAGAAATGGCTTTCTTCTTGCCACTCTTCCATAAAGGCCAGATTTGTGCAATATACGATTGATTGTTGTCCTATGGACAGAGTCTCCAACCTCAGCTGTAGATCTCTGCAGTTCATCCAGAGTGATCATGGGCCTCTTGGCTGCATCTCTGATCAGTCTTCTCCTTGTATGAGCTGAAAGTTTAGAGGGACGGCCAGGTATTGGTAGATTTGCAGTGGTCTGATACTCCTTCCATTTCAATATTATCGCTTGCACAGTGCTCTTTGGGATGTTTAAAGCTTGGGAAATCTTTTTGTATCCAAATCCGGCTTAAACTTCTTCACAACAGTATCTCGGACCTGCCTGGTGTGTTCCTTGTTCTTCATGATGCTCTCTGCGCTTTTAACGGACCTCTGAGACTATCACAGTGCAGGTGCATTTATACATTTATACGGAGACTTGATTACACACAGGTGGATTGTATTTATCATCGTTAGTCATTTAGGTCAGCATTGGATCATTCAGAGATCTCACTGAACTTCTGGAAAGTTTGCTGCACTGAAGTAAAGGGGCTGAATAATTTTGCACTTGTTTTCAGTTTTGATTTGTTAAAAAGTTTGAAATATCCAATAAATGTCGTTCACTTCATAGATTGTGTCAACTTGTTATTGATTCTTCTCAAAAATACAGTTTTATATCTTTATGTTTTAAGCCTGAAATGTGGCAAAAGCTTGCAAAGTTCAAGGGCCGAATACTTTCGCAAGGCACAACTTTGTCATCCTCTTACATTCTTGTTTGTAATAGGTTTATTTACAACCACAGACCACCAGAGACAGAGGCCTGAGCGACTGCGTCCCGAAGGTGACAGACGGGAGACTACATCACACGGCGGTGGATCCCTCTGCTGGACTTGCAAGTTCATCGACGGGGTCCTCCGGCCAAGACTAACTGGAGCTGACTGAGGCTAAGTGAGAAATAAAGGAGCTGATTGCTCACCAGCCGTACAGGGCCCAGAAAGCTGCCAGGAGGGCAGCACACGGGAGGGTTGGAGGTGGTGAGAGAGGTTGCTAGAACAAAGGGATCGGTGTTCTACCCCAGAGGAGACCACGTTCCCCAGGGCCCAGAAGACGGTAACTTTAAAGAGGTCTCCTGGAGGAGAACAATTCCTTCTCGTTTTTATTTTTTTAAATAATAAACACCTTTAAAACTGAGATAGGACACGTTTGATCTGTGTTAATGTCTTGATCAAACCCCTGGTCTGCCACACTGTACATTTACCAATAGTATCCAGGACTCACCGCGTCATCAGATCATTATTACAGACACGTGTCCTTTGACACGATATAAACGAAAGCAACACATACTGTATCTCATTCTACCCTGGCTACTGGGCCTGAGTAGCAGACAGTTTACATTGGACACTCTTTTCATCCAGACGTGAAAATACGGGCCCCTATCCCTAATTAAACAACTGCAACCTGGTGAAGTTGAAGCAAAGCAGTGCAACAAAAACATCTGCACAGAGTTACACATGGGACAGTCAATAACACAATTTAAAAATCTTTATACAGTGTATGAAGTTAGGAGAGAAGGGCAATAAATAGGCTATAGTGGTGAAGTAATTTGAATTTAGCAATTAACACTGGAGTGATAGACGTGTAGATGAGGATGTGCAAATAGTGGTTTGCAGAAAAACAAAACAAAGATGGGATGAGGTTGGTAGTTGGTTGGATGGGCAATTTACAGATGGGCTGTGACAGCTGATGCTTAAAATTTGTAAGGGAGATATGTCTCCAACTTCAGTGATTTTGTAATTCGAACTGGAAGGAAAGGTGGCCAAAGGGGGTGTTGGCTTTGGGGATGACCATCAAAATATACCTGCTGGAGCGCGTGCTACGGGTGGGTTTTGCTATGGTGACCACCGAGCTGAGATAAGGCGGTGCTTTACCTGCCAAAGACTTATAGATGACCTGGAGCCAGGGGGTTTGGCGCCTAGTATGTAGCGAGGACCAGCCAACGAGAGCATACATGCCTCAGTGGTGGGTAGCATATGGGGCTTTGGTGACAAAACGGATGGCACTGAGATTACGGTGGGATTTAAAATATTATATTACTTGTATATATCTTTCTTGATCATATGTAAGACTTAATGCTTTCTGTAATATGTTGTGGTAAAGATGTGTTCAGTTTTAGTATCCGGATAAGAAAGTGTCCAATCACGATTCTAAGTACCATCAGTCATGGAAAAAAGTGTTCTTGATATTGGAACTGAATAGAAAGGTATTTTACTGTGAAAATAGTTATTTTTTCCAGAGCTTGAGGAAAACAAACAAATGAGTTGTACTTTCATTATAACCTTGTTTGCCATCTGTTTATTTTCTTAAGTAAATGAAAAGTTATGAAAGAATGACAACAGCCTTTCATTGATAAAAACTGTTAAGAGGGGCTGACTAATGGATAGTAAACTGTGAGAGGGGCTGACTAACGGATAGTAAACTGTTAAGAGGGGCTGACTAATGGATAGTAAACTGTTAGAGGGGCTGACTAACGGATAGTAAACTGTTAGAGGGGCTGACTAATGGATAGTAAACTGTTAGAGGGGCTGACTAATGGATATAAAGTGAAACTACTAGATTGGCTGACTAATGGATAGCAAACTGTTAGAGGGGCTGACTAATGGATAGTAAACTGTTAGAGGGGCTGACTAATGGATAGTAAACTACTAGATTGGCTGACTAATGGATAGTAAACTGTTAGAGGGCTGACTAATGGATAGTAAACTGTTAGAGGGGCTGACTAACGGATAAAGTTAAACTGTTAGTAAACTGTTAGAGGGGCTGACTAATGGATAGTAAACTGTTAGAGGGGCTGACTAACGGATAGTAAACTGTTGTGGATAGATAGATTGGGCTAATGGATAGACTAACTAATGGATAGTAAACTGTTAGAGGGGCTGACTAATGGATAGTAAACTACTAGAGGGGCTGACTAATGGAGCAAACTACTAAACTGTTAGAGGGGCTGACTAACGGATAGTAAACTGTTAGAGGGCTGACTAACGGATAGTAAACTGTTAGAGGGCTGACTAATGGATAGTAAACTGTTAGAGGGCTGACTAACGGATAGTAAACTGTTAGAGGGGCTGACTAATGGATAGTAAACTGTTAGAGGGCTGACTAACGGATAGTAAACTGTTAGAGGGCTGACTAATGGATAGTAAACTGTTAGAGGGGCTGACTAATGGATAGTAAACTGTGAGAGGGGCTGACTAATGGATAGTAAACTGTTAGAGGGGCTGACTAACGGATAGTAAACTGTTAGAGGGGCTGACTAATGGATAGTAAACTGTTAGAGGGGCTGACTAACGGATAGTAAACTGTTAGACTAAGATAGTAAACTGTTAGGAGGGGCTGACTAATGGATAGTAAACTGTTAGAGGGGCTGACTAACGGATAGTAAACTGTTAGAGGGGCTGACTAATGGATAGTAAACTGTTAGAGGGGCTGACTAATGGATAGTAAACTGTTAGAGGGGCTGACTAATGGATAGTAAACTGTTAGAGGGGCTGACTAACGGATAGTAAACTGTTAGAGGGGCTGACTAATGGATAGTAAACTGTTAGAGGGGGGGCTGACTAATGGATAGTAAACTACTAGAGGGCTGACTAACGGATAGTAAACTGTTAGAGGGGCTGACTAATGGATAGTAAACTACTAGAGGGCTGACTAACGGATAGTAAACTGTTAGAGGGGCTGACTAATGGATAGTAAACTACTAGAGGGGCTGACTAATGGATAGTAAACTGTTAGACTGGATAGTAAACTGTTAGAGGGGCTGACTAATGGATAGTAAACTGTTAGAGGGGCTGACTAATGGATAGTAAACTGTTAGAGGGGCTGACTAATGGATAGTAAACTGTTAGAGGGGCTGACTAATGGATACTGTTAAACTACTAGAGAGGGGCTGACTAATGGATAGTAAACTGTTAATAGAGGGGCTGACTAATGGATAGTAAACTGTTAGAGGGGCTGACTAATGGATAGTAAACTGTTAGAGGGGCTGACTAATGGATAGTAAACTGTTAGAGGGGCTGACTGTTAAAAACTACTAGAGGGGCTGACTAATGGATAGTAAACTGTTAGAGGGGCTGACTAATGGATAGTAAACTGTTAGAGGGGCTGACTAATGGATAGTAAACTGTTAGAGGGGCTGACTAATGGATAGTAAACTGTTAGAGGGGCTGACTAATGGATAGTAAACTGTTAGAGGGGCTGACTAATGGATAGCAAACTGTTAGAGGGCTGACTAATGGGCTGACTAATGGATAGTAAACTGTTAGAGGGGCTGACTAATGGATAGTAAACTACTAGACGGGCTGACTAATGGATAGTAAACTACTAGAGGGGCTGACTAATGGATAGTAAACTGTTAGAGGGGCTGACTAATGGATAGTAAACTGTTAGAGGGGCTGACTAATGGATAGTAAACTGTTAGAGGGCTGACTAATGGATAGTAAACTGTTAGAGGGGCTGACTAATGGATAGTAAACTGTTAGAGGGGCTGATTAATGGATAGTAAACTGTTAGACGGGCTGACTAATGGATAGCAAACTACTAGAGGGGCTGACTAATGGATAGTAAACTGTTAGAGGGGCTGGTTAATGGATAGTAAACTGTTAGAGGGGCTGACTAATGGATAGTAAACTGTTAGAGGGGCTGACTAATGGATAGTAAACTGTTGAGGGGCTGATTAATGGATAGTAAACTACTAGGCGGGCTGACTAATGGATAGCAAACTGTTAGAGGGGCTGACTAATGGATAGTAAACTGTTAGAGGGGCTGATTAATGGATAGTAAACTGTTAGAGGGGCTGACTAATGGATAGTAAACTGTTAGAGGGGCTGACTAACTTGATAGTAAACTACTAGAGGGGCTGACTAATGGATAGTAAACTGTTAGAGGGGCTGACTAATGGATAGTAAACTGTTAGAGGGGTGTAAACTAGAGGGGCTGACTAATGGATAGTAAACTACTAGAGGGCTGACTAATGGATAGTAAACTACTAGAGGGGCTGACTAATGGATAGTAAACTGTTAGAGGGGCTGACTAATGGATAGTAAACTGTTAGAGGGGCTGACTAATGGATAGTAAACTGTTAGAGGGGCTGATTAATGGATAGTAAACTGTTAGACGGGCTGACTAATGGATAGCAAACTACTAGAGGGGCTGACTAATGGATAGTAAACTGTTAGAGGGGCTGATTAATGGATAGTAAACTGTTAGAGGGGCTGACTAATGGATAGTAAACTGTTAGAGGGGCTGACTAATGGATAGTAAACTGTTAGAGGGGCTGACTAATGGATAGTAAACTGTTAGAGGGGCTGACTAATGGATAGTAAACTGTTAGAGGGGCTGACTAATGGATAGTAAACTGTTAGAGGGGCTGACTAATGGATAGTAAACTGTTAGAGGGGCTGACTAATGGATAGTAAACTGTTAGAGGGGCTGACTAATGATAGTAAACTGTTAGAGGGGCTGACTAATGGATAGTAAACTACTAGAGGGGCTGACTAATGGATAGTAAACTACTAATGGATAGTAAATTAGAGGGGCTGACTAATGGATAGTAAACTGTTAGAGGGGCTGACTAATGGATAGTAAACTACTAGAGGGGCTGACTAATGGATAGTAAACTAGAGGGGCTGACTAATGGATAGTAAACTGTACTAGAGGGGCTGACTAATGGATAGTAAACTGTTAGAGGGGCTGACTAATGGATAGTAAACTATTAGAGGGGCTGACTAATGGATAGTAAACTGTTAGAGGGGCTGACTAATGGATAGTAAACTGTTAGAGGGGCTGACTAATGGATAGTAAACTGTTAGAGGGGCTGACTAATGGATAGTAAACTGTTAGAGGGGCTGACTAATGGATAGTAAACTGTTAGAGGGGCTGACTAATGGATAGTAAACTGTTAGAGGGGCTGACTAATGGATAGTAAACTGTTAGAGGGGCTGATTAATGGATAGTAAACTGTTAGAGGGGATGACTAATGGATAGTAAACTGTTAGAGGGGATTAATGATGACTAATGGATAGCAAACTACTAGAGGGGCTGACTAATGGATAGTAAACTGTTAGAGGGGCTGACTAATGGATAGTAAACTGTTAGAGGGGCTGACTAATGGATAGTAAACTGTTAGAGGGGCTGACTAATGGATAGTAAACTGTTAGAGGGGCTGACTAATGGATAGTAAACTGTTGTGACTAATGGATAGTAAATTAGAGGGGGCTGACTAATGGATAGTAAACTGTTAGAGGGGCTGACTAATGGATAGTAAACTACTAGAGGGGCTGACTAATGGATAGTAAACTGTTAGAGGGGCTGACTAATGGATAGTAAACTGTTAGAGGGGCTGACTAATGGATAGTAAACTGTTAGAGGGCTGACTAATGGATAGTAAACTACTAGAGGGGCTGACTAATGGATAGTAAACTGTTAGAGGGGCTGACTAATGGATAGTAAACTACTAGAGGGGCTGACTAATGGATAGTAAACTGTTAGAGGGGCTGACTAATGGATAGTAAACTACTAGAGGGCTGACTAATGGATAGTAAACTACTAGAGGGGCTGACTAATGGATAGTAAACTGTTAGAGGGGCTGACTAATGGATAGTAAACTGTTAGAGGGGCTGACTAATGGATAGTAAACTGTTAGAGGGGCTGACTAATGGATAGTAAACTACTAGATTGGCTGACTAATGGATAGTAAACTACTAGAGGGGCTGACTAATGGATAGTAAACTGTTAGAGGGGCGGATGACTAATTGGCTGACTCATGGATAGTAAACTGTTAGAGGGGCTGACTAATGGATAGTAAACTGTTAGAGGGGCTGACTAATGGATAGTAAACTACTAGAGGGGCTGACTAATGGATAGTAAACTACTAGAGGGGCTGACTAATGGATAGTAAACTGTTAGAGGGGGCTGACTAATGGATAGTAAACTGTTAGAGGGGCTGACTAATGGATAGTTAGATTGGCTGACTAATGGATAGCAAACTACTAGAGGGGCTGACTAATGGATAGTAAACTGTTAGAGGGGCTGACTAATGGATAGTAAACTGTTAGAGGGGCTGACTAATGGATAGTAAACTGTTAGAGGGGCTGACTAATGGATAGTAAACTGTTAGAGGGGCTGACTAATGGATAGTAAACTGTTAGAGGGGCTGACTAATGGATAGTAAACTGTTAGAGGGGCTGACTAATGGATAGTAAACTACTAGAGGGGCTGACTAATGGATAGTAAACTGTTAGAGGGGCTGACTAATGGATAGTAAACTGTTAGAGGGGCTGACTAATGGATAGTAAACTACTAGAGGGGCTGACTAATGGATAGTAAACTGTTAGAGGGGCTGACTAATGGATAGTAAACTGTTAGAGGGGCTGACTAATGGATAGTAAACTGTTAGAGGGGCTGACTAATGGATAGTAAACTGTTAGAGGGGCTGACTAATGGATAGTAAACTGTTAGAGGGGCTGACTAATGGATAGTAAACTGTTAGAGGGGCTGACTAATGGATAGTAAACTGTTAGAGGGGCTGACTAATGGATAGTAAACTGTTAGAGGGGCTGACTAATGGATAGTAAACTGTTAGAGGGGCTGACTAATGGATAGTAAACTGTTAGAGGGGCTGACTAATGGATAGTAAACTGTTAGAGGGGCTGACTAATGGATAGTAAACTGTTAGAGGGGCTGACTAATGGATAGTAAACTGTTAGAGGGGCTGACTAATGGATAGTAAACTGTTAGAGGGGCTGACTAATGGATAGTAAACTGTTAGAGGGGCTGACTAATGGATAGTAAACTGTTAGAGGGGCTGATAATGGATAGCAAACTACTAGAGGGGCTGACTAATGGATAGTAAACTGTTAGAGGGCTGACTAATGGATAGTAAACTGTTAGAGGGGCTGACTAATGGATAGTAAACTGTTAGAGGGGCTGACTAATGGATAGTAAACTGTTAGAGGGGCTGACTAATGGATAGTAAACTGTTAGAGGGGCTGACTAATGGATAGTAAACTGTTAGAGGGGCTGACTAATGGATAGTAAACTGTTAGAGGGGCTGACTAATGGATAGTAAACTGTTAGAGGGGCTGACTAATGGATAGTAAACTGTTAGAGGGGCTGACTAATGGATAGTAAACTGTTAGAGGGGCTGACTAATGGATAGTAAACTGTTAGAGGGGCTGACTAATGGATAGTAAACTGTTAGAGGGGCTGACTAATGGATAGTAAACTGTTAGAGGGGCTGACTAATGGATAGTAAACTGTTAGAGGGGCTGACTAATGGATAGTAAACTGTTAGAGGGGCTGACTAATGGATAGTAAACTGTTAGATAGTAAAGTGTTAGAGGGGCTGACTAATGGATAGTAAACTGTTAGAGGGGCTGACTAATGGATAGTAAACTGTTAGAGGGGCTGACTAATGGATAGTAAACTGTTAGAGGGGCTGACTAATGGATAGTAAACTGTTAGAGGGGCTGACTAATGGATAGTAAACTACTAGAGGGGATGACTAATGGATAGTAAATTAATGGATAGTAAACTGTTAGAGGGGCTGACTAATGGATAGTAAACTGTTAATGGATAGTAAACTACTAGAGGGGCTGACTAATGGATAGTAAACTACTAGAGGGGCTGACTAATGGATAGTAAACTGTTAGAGGGGCTGACTAATGGATAGTAAACTGTTAGAGGGGCTGACTAATGGATAGTAAACTGTTAGAGGGGCTGACTAATGGATAGTAAACTGTTAGAGGGGCTGACTAATGGATAGTAAACTGTTAGAGGGGCTGACTAATGGATAGTAAACTGTTAGAGGGGCTGACTAATGGATAGAAACTGTTAGAGGGGCTGACTAATGGATAGTAAACTGTTAGAGGGGCTGACTAATGGATAGTAAACTGTTAGAGGGGCTGACTAATGGATAGTAAACTGTTAGAGGGGCTGACTAATGGATAGTAAACTGTTAGAGGGGCTGACTAATGGATAGTAAACTACTAGAGGGGCTGACTAATGGATAGTAAACTACTAGAGGGGCTGACTAATGGATAGTAAACTACTAGAGGGGCTGACTAATGGATAGTAAACTGTTAAGAGGGGCTGACTAATGGATAGTAAACTACTAGAGGGGCTGACTAATGGATAGTAAACTACTAGAGGGGCTGACTAATGGATAGTAAACTGTTAGAGGGGCTGACTAATGGATAGTAAACTACTAGAGGGGCTGACTAATGGATAGTAAACTACTAGATTGGCTGACTAATGGATAGTAAACTGTTAGAGGGGCTGACTAACGGATAGTAAACTACTAGAGGGGCTGACTAATGGATAGTAAACTGTTAGAGGGGCTGACTAATGGATAGTAAACTACTAGATTGGCTGACTAATGGATAGCAAACTACTAGAGGGGCTGACTAATGGATAGTAAACTGTTAGAGGGGACTAATGGATAGTAAACTACTAGATTGGATGGATAGTAAACTGTTAGAGGGGCTGACTAATGGATAGTAAACTGTTAGAGGGGCTGACTAATGGATAGTAAACTACTAGAGGGGCTGACTAATGGATAGTAAACTGTTAGAGGGGCTGACTAATGGATAGTAAACTGTTAGAGGGGCTGACTAACGGATAGTAAACTGTTAGAGGGGCTGACTAATGGATAGTAAACTGTTAGAGGGGCTGACTAACGGATAGTAAACTGTTAGAGGGGCTGACTAATGGATAGTAAACTGTTAGAGGGGCTGACTAATGGATAGTAAACTGTTAGAGGGGCTGACTAACGGATAGTAAACTGTTAGAGGGGCTGACTAATGGATAGTAAACTGTTAGAGGGGCTGACTAATGGATAGTAAACTGTTAGAGGGGCTGACTAACGGATAGTAAACTGTTAGAGGGGCTGACTAATGGATAGTAAACTGTTAGAGGGGCTGACTAATGGATAGTAAACTACTAGATTGGCTGACTAATGGATAGTAAACTACTAGAGGGGCTGACTAATGGATAGTAAACTGTTAGAGGGGCTGACTAATGGATAGTAAACTGTTAGAGGGGCTGACTAATGGATAGTAAACTGTTAGAGGGGCTGACTAATGGATAGTAAACTGTTAGAGGGGCTGACTAATGATAGTAAACTACTAGAGGGGCTGACTAATGGATAGTAAACTGTTAGAGGGGCTGACTGATAGTAAACTGTTAGAGGGGCTGACTAATGGATAGTAAACTGTTAGAGTAAACTGGGGGCTGACTAATGGATAGTAAACTGTTAGAGGGGCTGACTAATGGATAGTAAACTGTTAGAGGGGCTGACTAATGGATAGTAAACTGTTAGAGGGGCTGACTAATGGATAGTAAACTGTTAGAGGGGCTGACTAATGGATAGTAAACTGTTAGAGGGGCTGACTAATGGATAGTAAAAGAGGGGCTGACTAACGGATAGTAAACTGTTAGAGGGGCTGACTAATGATAGTAAACTGTTAGAGGGGCTGACTAATGGATAGTAAACTACTAGAGGGGCTACTAATGGATAGTAAACTGTTAGAGGGGCTGACTAATGGATAGTAAACTACTAGATTGGCTGACTAATGGATAGTAAACTGTTAGAGGGGCTGACTAATGGATAGTAAACTGTTAGAGGGGCTGACTAATGGATAGTAAACTGTTAGAGGGGCTGACTAATGGATAGTAAACTGTTAGAGGGGCTGACTAATGGATAGTAAACTGTTAGAGGGGCTGATTAATGGATAGTAAACTGTTAGAGGGGCTGACTAATGGATAGTAAAAAACTGTTAGAGGGGCTGACTAATGGATAGTAAACTGTTAGAGGGGCTGACTAATGGATAGTAAACTGTTAGAGGGGCTGACTAATGGATAGTAAACTGTTAGAGGGGCTGACTAATGGATAGTAAACTACTAGAGGGGCTGACTAATGGATAGTAAAACTACTAGAGGGGCTGACTAATGGACCGTTAGGGGTAAATGGATAGTTAGAGGGGCTGACTAATGGATAGTAAACTACTAGAGGGGCTGACTAATGGATAGTAGAGGGGCTGACTAATGGATAGCAAACTGTTAGAGGGGCTGACTAATGGATAGTAAACTGTTAGAGGGGCTGACTAATGGATAGTAAACTGTTAGAGGGGCTGACTAATGGATAGTAAACTGTTAGAGGGGCTGACTAATGGATAGTAAACTACTAGAGGGGCTGACTAATGGATAGCAAACTGTTAGAGGGGCTGACTAATGGATAGTAAACTGTTAGAACTAATGATAGTAAACTGTTAGAGGGGCTGACTAATGGATAGTAAACTGTTAGAGGGGCTGATTAATGGATGCAAACTACTAGAGGGGCTGACTAATGGATAGTAAACTGTTAGAGGGGCTGACTAATGGATAGTAAACTGTTAGAGGGGCTGACTAATGGATAGTAAACTGTTAGAGGGGCTGACTAATGGATAGTAAACTGTTAGAGGGGCTGACTAATGGATAGTAAACTGTTAGAGGGGCTGACTAATGGATAGTAAACTGTTAGAGGGGCTGACTAATGGATAGCAAACTACTAGAGGGGCTGACTAATGGATAGTAAACTACTAGATTGGCTGACTAATGGATAGCAAACTACTAGAGGGGCTGACTAACGGATAGTAAACTGTTAGAGGGGCTGACTAATGGATAGTAAACTGTTAGAGGGGCTGACTAATGGATAGTAAACTGTTAGAGGGGCTGACTAACGGATAGTAAACTGTTAGAGGGGCTGACTAATGGATAGTAAACTGTTAGAGGGGCTGACTAATGGATAGTAAACTACTAGGGGCTGACTAATGGATAGTAAACTGTTAGAGGGGCTGACTAATGGATAGTAAACTGTAGAGGGGCTGACTAACGGATAGTAAACTGTTAGAGGGGCTGACTAATGGATAGTAAACTACTAGATTGGCTGACTAATGGATAGGGGCTGACTAATGGATAGTAAACTGTTAGAGGGGCTGACTAATGGATAGTAAACTGTTAGAGGGGCTGACTAATGGATAGATAGCTGAAACTAAACTGTTAGAGGGCCTGACTAACGGATAGTAAACTGTTAGAGGGGCTGACTAATGGATAGCAAACTACTAGAGGGGCTGACTAATGGATAGTAAACTGTTAGAGGGGCTGACTAATGGATAGTAAACTGTTAGAGGGGCTGACTAATGGATAGTAAACTGTTAGAGGGGCTGACTAACGGATAGTAAACTGTTAGAGGGGCTGACTAATGGATAGTAAACTGTTAGAGGGGCTGACTAATGGATAGTAAAGTGTTAGAGGGGCTGACTAATGGATAGTAAACTACTAGAGGGGCTGACTAATGGATAGTAAACTACTAGAGGGGCTGACTAATGGATAGTAAACTGTTAGAGGGGCTGACTAATGGATAGTAAACTGTTAGAGGGGCTGACTAACGGATAGTAAACTGTTAAGAGGGGCTGACTAATGGATAGTAAACTGTTAGAGGGGCTGACTAATGGATAGTAAACTGTTAGAGGGGCTGACTAATGGATAGTAAACTGTTAGAGGGGCTGACTAATGGATAGTAAACTGTTAAGAGGGGCTGACTAATGGATAGTAAACTGTTAGAGGGGCTGACTAATGGATAGTAAACTGTTAGAGGGGCTGACTAATGGATAGTAAACTGTTAGAGGGGCTGACTAATGGATAGTAAACTGTTAGAGGGGCTGACTAATGGATAGTAAACTGTTAGAGGGGCTGACTAGTAAACTGTTAGAGGGGCTGGATAGTAAACTGTTAGAGGGGCTGACTAATGGATAGTAAACTGTTAGAGGGGCTGACTAATGGATAGTAAACTGTTAGAGGGGCTGATTAATGGATAGTAAACTGTTAGAGGGGATAACTAATGGATAGTAAAATACTAGAGGGGCTGACTAATGGATAGTAAACTGTTAGAGGGGCTGACTAATGGATAGTAAACTGTTAGAGGGGCTGACTAATGGATAGTAAACTACTAGAGAGGCTGACTAATGGATAGTAAACTGTTAGAGGGGCTGACTAATGGATAGTAAACTACTAGAGGGGCTGACTAATGGATAGTAAACTGTTAGAGGGGCTGACTAATGGATAGTAAACTGTTAGAGGGCTGACTAATGGATAGTAAACTGTTAGAGGGGCTGACTAATGGATAGTAAACTACTAGAGGGCTGACTAATGGATAGTAAACTGTTAGATTGGCTGACTAATGGATAGTAAACTACTAGAGGGGCTGACTAATGGATAGTAAACTTCTAGAGGGGCTGACTAATGGATAGTAAACTGTTAGAGGGGCTGACTAATGGATAGTAAACTGTTAGAGGGGCTGACTAATGGATAGTAAACTGTTAGAGGGGCTGACTAATGGATAGTAAACTGTTAGAGGGGCTGACTAATGGATAGTAAACTGTTAGAGGGGCTGACTAATGGATAGTAAACTGTTAGAGGGGCTGACTAATGGATAGTAAACTGTTAGAGGGGCTGACTAATGGATAGTAAACTACTAGAGGGCTGACTAATGGATAGTAAACTGTTAGAGGGGCTGACTAATGGATAGTAAACTGTTAGAGGGGCTGACTAATGGATAGTAAACTGTTAGAGGGGCTGACTAATGGATAGTAAACTGTTAGAGGGGCTGACTAATGGATAGTAAACTGTTAGAGGGGCTGACTAATGGATAGTAAACTGTTAGAGGGGCTGACTAATGGATAGTAAACTGTTAGAGGGCTGACTAATGGATAGTAAAATACTAGAGGGGCTGACTAATGGATAGTAAACTGTTAGAGGGGCTGACTAATGGATAGTAAACTGTTAGAGGGGCTGACTAATGGATAGTAAACTGTTAAATAATGGATAGTAAACTACTAGAGGCTGACTAATGGATAGTAAACTGTTAGAGGGGCTGACTAATGGATAGTAAACTACTAGAGGGGCTGACTAATGGATAGTAAACTGTTAGAGGGGCTGACTAATGGATAGTAAACTGTTAGAGGGGCTGACTAATGGATAGTAAACTGTTAGAGGGGCTGACTAATGGATAGTAAACTGTTAGAGGGCTGACTAATGGATAGTAAACTACTAGATTGGCTGACTAATGGATAGTAAACTACTAGATTGGCTGACTAATGGATAGTAGAGGGGCTGACTAATGGATAGTAAACTGTTAGAGGGGCTGACTAATGGATAGTAAACTGTTAGAGGGGCTGACTAATGGATAGTAAACTGTTAGAGGGGCTGACTAATGGATAGTAAACTGTTAGAGGGGCTGACTAATGGATAGTAAACTGTTAGAGGGGGACTAATGGATGGTAAACTGTTAGGGAGGCTGACTAATGGATAGTAAACTACTAGAGGGGCTGACTAATGGATAGTAAACTGTTAGAGGGGCTGACTAATGGATAGTAAACTGTTAGAGGGGCTGACTAATGGATAGTAAACTGTTAGAGGGGCTGACTAACGGATAGTAAACTGTTAGAGGGGCTGACTAATGGATAGTAAACTACTAGATTGGCTGACTAATGGATAGTAAACTACTAGAGGGGCTGACTAATGGATAGTAAAAGACTGACTAATGGATAGTAAACTGTTAGAGGGGCTGACTAATGGATAGTAAATAGAGGGGCTGACTAATGGATAGTAAACTGTTAGAGGGGCTGACTAATGGATAGTAAACTACTAGAGGGGCTGACTAATGGATAGTAAACTGTTAGAGGGGCTGACTAATGGATAGTAAACTAAGGGGCAGGGGCTGACTAATGGAATGGACTAACGGATAAACTGTTAGAGGGCTGACTAATGGATAGTAAACTACTAGAGGGGCTGACTAATGGATAGTAAACTGTTAGAGGGGCTGACTAATGGATAGTAAACTGTTAGAGGGGCTGACTAATGGATAGTAAACTGTTAGAGGGGCTGACTAATGGATAGTAAACTACTAGGGGCTGACTAATGGATAGTAAACTGTTAGAGGGGCTGACTAATGGATAGTAAACTGTTAGAGGGCTGACTAATGGATAGTAAACTGTTAGAGGGGCTGACTAATGGATAGTACTAAACTACTAGAGGGGCTGACTAATGGATAAAGTTAGAACTAACTAGTAAACTGTTAGAGGGGCTGACTAATGGATAGTAAACTACTAGAGGGGCTGACTAATGGATGTAAACTAGAGGGATAACTAATGGATAGTAAACTACTAGGGCTGACTAATGGATAGTAAACTGTTAGAGGGGCTGACTAATGGATAGTAAACTGTTAGAGGGGCTGACTAATGGATAGTAAACTACTAGAGGGGCTGACTAATGGATAGTAAACTACTAGAGGGGCTGACTAATGGATAGTAGAGGGGCTGACTAATGGATAGTAAATTAGAGGGGCTGACTAATGGATAGTAAACTGTTAGAGGGGCTGACTAATGGATAGTAAACTGTTAGAGGGGCTGACTAATGGATAGTAAACCGTTAGAGGGGCTGACTAATGGATAGTAAACTGTTAGAGGGGCTGACTAATGGATAGTAAACTGTTAGAGGGGCTGACTAATGGATAGTAAACTGTTAAGAGGGGCTGACTAATGGATAGTAAACTGTTAGAGGGGCTGACTAATGGATAGTAAACTGTTAGAGGGGCTGACTAATGGATAGTAAACTACTAGAGGGGCTGACTAATGGATAGTAAACTACTAGAGGGGCTGACTAATGGATAGTAAACTGTTAGAGGGGCTGACTAATGGATAGTAAACTGTTAGAGGGGCTGACTAATGGATAGATTGGCTGAAATGGATAGCAAACTGTTAGAGGGCTGACTAATGGATAGTAAACTGTTAAGGGGCTGACTAGTAAACTGTTAGAGGGGCTGACTAATGGATAGTAAACTGTTAGAGGGGCTGACTAATGGATAGTAAACTGTTAGAGGGGCTGACTAATGGATAGTAAACTGTTAGAGTGGCTGACTAACGGATAGTAAACTACTAGAGGGGCTGACTAATGGATAGTAAACTGTTAGAGGGGCTGACTAATGGATAGTAAACTGTTAGAGGGGCTGACTAATGGATAGTAAACTACTAAGGGGCTGACTAATGGATAGCAAACTACTAGAGGGGCTGACTAATGGATAGTAAACTGTTAGAGGGGCTGACTAATGGATAGTAAACTGTTAGAGGGGCTGACTAATGGATAGTAAACTGTTAGAGGGGCTGACTAATGGATAGTAAACTGTTAGAGGGGCTGACTAATGGATAGTAAACTGTTAGAGGGGCTGACTAATGGATAGTAAACTGTTAGAGGGGCTGACTAATGGATAGTAAACTGTTAGAGGGGCTGACTAATGGATAGTAAACTACTAGAGGGGCTGACTAATGGATAGTAAACTGTTAGAGGGGCTGACTAATGGATAGTAAACTGTTAGAGGGGGACTAATGGATGACTAATGGATAGTAGTAAACTGTTAGAGGGGCTGACTAATGGATAGTAAACTGTTAGAGGGGCTGACTAATGGATAGTAAACTGTTAGAGGGGCTGACTAATGGACTAAAATAGAGGGGGATATGGATAGTAAACTGTTAGAGGGGGGCTGACTAATGGATAGTAAACTGTTAGAGGGGCTGACTAATGGATAGTAAACTACTAGAGGGGCTGACTAATGGATAGTAAACTGTTAGAGGGGCTGACTAATGGATAGTAAACTACTAGAGGGGCTGACTAATGGATAGTAAACTACTAGAGGGGCTGACTAATGGATAGTAAACTGTTAGAGGGGCTGACTAATGGATAGTAAACTACTAGAGGGGCTGACTAATGGATAGTAAACTACTAGAGGGGCTGACTAATGGATAGTAAACTGTTAAGAGGGGCTGACTAACGGATAGTAAACTGTTAGAGGGGCTGACTAATGGATAGTAAACTGTTAAGAGGGGCTGACTAATGGATAGTAAACTACTAGAGGGGCTGACTAATGGATAGTAAACTACTAGAGGGGCTGACTAATGGATAGTAAACTACTAGAGGGGCTGACTAATGGATAGTAAACTGTTAAGAGGGGCTGACTAACGGATAGTAAACTACTAGAGGGGCTGACTAATGGATAGTAAACTACTAGAGGGGCTGACTAATGGATAGTAAACTACTAGAGGGGCTGACTAACGGATAGTAAACTACTAGAGGGGCTGACTAATGGATAGTAAACTACTAGAGGGGCTGACTAATGGATAGTAAACTGTTAAGAGGGGCTGACTAACGGATAGTAAACTGTTAGAGGGGCTGACTAATGGATAGTAAACTGTTAAGAGGGGCTGACTAATGGATAGTAAACTGTTAGAGGGGCTGACTAATGGATAGTAAACTACTAGATTGGCTGACTAATGGATAGTAAACTGTTAGAGGGGCTGACTAATGGATAGTAAACTGTTAGAGGGGCTGACTAATGGATAGTAAACTGGATTAAACTGTTAGAGGGGCTGACTAATGGATAGTAAACTGTTAGAGGGGCTGACTAATGGATAGTAAACTACTAGAGGGGCTGACTAATGGATAGTAAACTGTTAGAGGGGCTGACTAATGGATAGATTGGCTGACTAATGGATAGTAAACTGTTAGAGGGGCTGACTAATGGATAGTAAACTGTTAGAGGGGCTGACTAATGGATAGTAAACTACTAGAGGGGCTGACTAATGGATAGTAAACTGTTAGAGGGGCTGACTAATGGATAGTAAACTGTTAGAGGGGCTGACTAATGGATAGTAAACTACTAGAGGGGCTGACTAATGGATAGTAAACTGTTAGAGGGGCTGACTAATGGATAGTAAACTGTTAGAGGGGCTGACTAATGGATAGTAAACTACTAGAGGGGCTGACTAATGGATAGTAAACTGTTAGAGGGGCTGACTAATGGATAGTAAACTGTTAGAGGGGCTGACTAATGGATAGTAAACTGTTAGAGGGGCTGACTAATGGATAGTAAACTGTTAGAGGGGCTGACTAATGGATAGTAAACTGTTAGAGGGGCTGACTAATGGATAGTAAACTGTTAGAGGGGCTGACTAATGGATAGTAAACTGTTAGAGGGGCTGACTAATGGATAGTAAACTGTTAGAGGGGCTGACTAATGGATAGTAAACTGTTAGAGGGGCTGACTAATGGATAGTAAACTGTTAGAGGGGCTGACTAATGGATAGTAAACTGTTAGAGGGGCTGACTAATGGATAGTAAACTGTTAAACTAATGGATAGTAAACTGTTAGAGGGGCTGACTAATGGATAGTAAACTGTTAGAGGGGCTGACTAATGGATAGTAAACTGTTAGAGGGGCTGACTAATGGATAGTAAACTGTTAGAGGGGCTGACTAATGGATAGTAAACTGTTATGGATAGTAAACTGTTAGAGGGGCTGACTAATGGATAGTAAACTGTTAGAGGGGCTGACTAATGGATAGTAAACTGTTAGAGGGCTGACTAATGGATAGTAAACTGTTAGAGGGGCTGACTAATGGATAGTAAACTGTTAGAGGGGCTGACTAATGGATAGTAAACTGTTAGAGGGGCTGACTAATGGATAGTAAACTGTTAGAGGGGCTGACTAATGGATAGTAAACTGTTAGAGGGGCTGACTAATGGATAGTAAACTGTTAGAGGGGCTGACTAATGGATAGTAAACTGTTAGAGGGGCTGACTAATGGATAGTAAACTGTTAGAGGGGCTGACTAATGGATAGTAAACTGTTAGAGGGGCTGACTAATGGATAGTAAACCGTTAGAGGGGCTGACTAATGGATAGTAAACTGTTAGAGGGGCTGACTAATGGATAGTAAACTGTTAGAGGGGCTGACTAATGGATAGTAAACTGTTAAGGGGCTGACTAATGGATAGTAAACTACTAGTTGGATAATGGATAGTAAACTGTTAGAGGGGCTGACTAATGGATAGTAAACTGTTAGAGGGGCTGACTAATGGATAGTAAACTGTTAGAGGGGCTGACTAATGGATAGTAAACTGTTAGAGGGGCTGACTAATGGATAGTAAACTGTTAGAGGGGCTGACTAATGGATAGTAAACTGTTAGAGGGGCTGACTAATGGATAGTAAACTGTTAGAGGGGCTGACTAATGGATAGTAAACTGTTAGAGGGGCTGACTAATGGATAGTAAACTACTAGAGGGGCTGACTAATGGATAGTAAACTGTTAGAGGGGCTGACTAATGGATAGTAAACTGTTAGAGGGGCTGACTAATGGATAGTAAACTGTTAGAGGGGCTGACTAATGGATAGTAAACTGTTAGAGGGGCTGACTAATGGATAGTAAACTGTTAGAGGGGCTGACTAATGGATAGTAAACTGTTAGAGGGGCTGACTAATGGATAGTAAACTGTTAGAGGGGCTGACTAATGGATAGTAAACTGTTAGACTAATGGATAGTAAACTACTAGGGCTGACTAATGGATAGTAAACTACTAGAGGGGCTGACTAATGGATAGTAAACTGTTAGAGGGGCTGACTAATGGATAGTAAACTGTTAGAGGGGCTGACTAATGGATAGTAAACTGTTAGAGGGGCTGACTAATGGATAGTAAACTGTTAGAGGGGCTGACTAATGGATAGTAAACTGTTAGAGGGGCTGACTAATGGATAGTAAACTGTTAGAGGGGCTGACTAATGGATAGTAAACTGTTAGAGGGGCTGACTAATGGATAGTAAACTGTTAGAGGGGCTGACTAATGGATAGTAAACTGTTAGAGGGGCTGACTAATGGATAGTAAACTGTTAGAGGGGCTGACTAATGGATAGTAAACTGTTAGAGGGGCTGACTAATGGATAGTAAACTACTAGAGGGGCTGACTAATGGATAGTAAACTGTTAGAGGGGCTGACTAATGGATAGTAAACTGTTAGAGGGGCTGACTAATGGATAGTAAACTGTTAGAGGGGCTGACTAATGGATAGTAAACTGTTAGAGGGGCTGACTAATGGATAGTAAACTGTTAGAGGGGCTGACTAACGGATAGTAAACTGTTAGAGGGGCTGACTAATGGATAGTAAACTACTAGATTGGCTGACTAATGGATAGTAAACTACTAGATTGGCTGACTAATGGATAGTAAACTACTAGAGGGGCTGACTAATGGATAGTAAACTGTTAGAGGGGCTGACTAATGGATAGTAAACTGTTAGTAAACTGTTAGAGGGGCTGATTAATGGAGCAAAGTAAACTAAACTGTTAGAGGGGCTGACTAATGGATAGTAAACTGTTAGAGGGGCTGACTAATGGATAGTAAACTACTAGAGGGGCTGACTAATGGATAGTAAACTACTAGAGGGGCTGACTAATGGATAGTAAACTGTTAGAGGGGCTGACTAATGGATAGTAAACTGTTAGAGGGGCTGACTAATGGATAGTAAACTGTTAGAGGGGCTGACTAATGGATAGTAAACTGTTAGAGGGGCTGACTAATGGATAGTAAACTACTAGAGGGGCTGACTAATGGATAGTAAACTACTAGATTGGCTGACTAATGGATAGTAAACTAGTAGAGGGGCTGACTAATGGATAGTAAACTGTTAGAGGGGCTGACTAATGGATAGTAAACTACTGGCTGACTAATGGATAGTAAACTGTTAGAGGGGCTGACTAATGGATAGTAAACTGGTAGAGGGGCTGACTAATGGATAGTAAACTGTTAGAGGGGCTGACTAATGGATAGTAAACTACTAGAGGGGCTGACTAATGGATAGTAAACTGTTAGAGGGGCTGACTAATGGATAGTAAACTACTAGAGGGGCTGACTAATGGATAGCAAACTACTAGAGGGGCTGACTAATGGATAGTAAACTGTTAGAGGGGCTGACTAATGGATAGTAAACTGTTAGAGGGCTGACTAATGGATAGTAAACTAAGAGGGGCTGACTAATGGATAGTAAACTACTAGAGGGGCTGACTAATGGATAGTAAACTACTAGAGGGGCTGACTAATGGATAGTAAACTACTAGATTGGCTGACTAATGGATAGTAAACTGTTAGAGGGGCTGACTAATGGATAGTAAACTACTAGAGGGGCTGACTAATGGATAGTAAACTACTAGAGGGGCTGACTAATGGATAGTAAACTGTTAGAGGGGCTGACTAATGGATAGTAAACTACTAGAGGGGCTGACTAATGGATAGTAAACTACTAGAGGGGCTGACTAATGGATAGTAAACTACTAGAGGGGCTGACTAATGGATAGTAAACTGTTAGAGGGGCTGACTAATGGATAGTAAACTGTTAGAGGGGCTGACTAATGGATAGTAAACTACTAGAGGGGCTGACTAATGGATAGTAAACTGTTAGAGGGGCTGACTAATGGATAGTAAACTACTAGAGGGGCTGACTAATGGATAGTAAACTACTAGAGGGGCTGATAATGGATAGTAAACTGTTAGAGGGCTGACTAATGGATAGTAAACTGTTAGAGGGGCTGACTAATGGATAGTAAACTGTTAGAGGGGCTGACTAATGGATAGTAAACTACTAGAGGGGCTGACTAAATGGACTAATGGATAGTAAACTGTTAGAGGGGCTGACTAATGGATAGTAAACTGTTAGAGGGGCTGACTAATGGATAGTAAACTGTTAGAGGGGCTGACTAATGGATAGTAAACTGTTAGAGGGGCTGACTAATGGATAGTAAACTGTTAGAGGGGCTGACTAATGGATAGTAAACTGTTAGAGGGCTGACTAATAGGATAATGGATAAACTGTTAGAGGGGCTGACTAATGGATAGTAAACTACTAGAGGGGCTGATTAATGGATAGTAAACTGTTAGAGGGGCTGACTAATGGATAGTAAACTGTTAGAGGGGCTGACTAATGGATAGTAAACTACTAGAGGGGCTGACTAATGGATAGTAAACTGTTAGAGGGGCTGACTAATGGATAGTAAACTGTTAGAGGGGCTGACTAATGGATAGTAAACTGTTAGAGGGGCTGACTAATGGATAGTAAACTGTTAGAGGGGCTGACTAATGGATAGTAAACTGTTAGAGGGGCTGACTAATGGATAGTAAACTACTAGAGGGGCTGACTAATGGATAGTAAACTGTTAGAGGGGCTGACTAATGGATAGTAAACTGTTAGAGGGGCTGACTAATGGATAGTAAACTACTAGAGGGGCTGACTAATGGATAGTAAACTGTTAGAGGGGCTGACTAATGGATAGTAAACTGTTAGAGGGGCTGACTAATGGATAGTAAACTGTTAGAGGGGCTGACTAATGGATAGTAAACTACTAGAGGGGCTGACTAATGGATAGTAAAGAGAGGGGCTGACTAATGGATAGTAAACTGTTAGAGGGGCTGACTAATGGATAGTAAACTGTTAGAGGGGCTGACTAATGGATAGTAAACTGTTAGAGGGGCTGACTAATGGATAGTAAACTGTTAGAGGGGCTGACTAATGGATAGTAAACTGTTAGAGGGGCTGACTAATGGATAGTAAACTGTTAGAGGGGCTGACTAATGGATAGTAAACTGTTAGAGGGGCTGACTAATGGATAGTAAACTGTTAGAGGGGCTGACTAATGGATAGTAAACTGTTAGAGGGGCTGACTAATGGATAGTAAACTGTTAGAGGGGCTGACTAATGGATAGTAAACTGTTAGAGGGGCTGACTAATGGATAGTAAACTGTTAGAGGGGCTGACTAATGGATAGTAAACTGTTAGAGGGGCTGACTAATGGATAGTAAACTGTTAGAGGGGCTGACTAATGGATAGTAAACTGTTAGAGGGGCTGACTAATGGATAGTAAACTGTTAAACTAATGGATAGTAAACTGTTAGAGGGGCTGACTAATGGATAGTAAACTGTTAGAGGGGCTGACTAATGGATAGTAAACTGTTAGAGGGGCTGACTAATGGATAGTAAACTACTAGAGGGGCTGACTAATGGATAGTAAACTGTTAAGGGGCTGACTAATGGATAGTAAACTGTTAGAGGGGCTGACTAATGGATAGTAAACTGTTAGAGGGGCTGACTAATGGATAGTAAACTAATGGTTAGAGGGGCTGACTAATGGATAGTAAACTGTTAGAGGGGCTGACTAATGGATAGTAAACTGTTAGAGGGGCTGACTAATGGATAGTAAACTGTTAGAGGGGCTGACTAATGGATAGTAAACTGTTAGAGGGGCTGACTAATGGATAGTAAACTGTTAGAGGGGCTGACTAATGGATAGTAAACTGGTAGAGGGGCTGACTAATGGATAGTAAACTACTAGAGGGGCTGACTAATGGATAGTAAACTGTTAGAGGGGCTGACTAATGGATAGTAAACTGGTAGAGGGGCTGACTAATGGATAAAGTAAGGGGCTGACTAATGGATAGTAAACTGTTAGAGGGGCTGACTAATGGATAGTAAACTATTAGAGGGGCTGACTAATGGATAGCAAACTACTAGAGGGGCTGACTAATGGATAGTAAACTGTTAGAGGGGCTGACTAATGGATAGTAAACTGCTAGAGGGGATGACTAACGGATAGTAAACTGTTAGAGGGGCTGATTAATGGATACTAAACTACTAGAGGGGCTGACTAATGGATAGTAAACTACTAGAGGGGCTGACTAATGGATAGTAAACTGTTAGAGGGGCTGATTAATGGATACTAAACTACTAGAGGGGCTGATTAATGGATAGTAAACTACTAAAGGTCTCTTCACTGTCCCCAAGTCCAGAACACACTTATGTTTGCCAATGTTCACAGTCCCCGCTGTTCCATGTTTTTTTTCTGTTTTTTTAAATCTGATTTTACTGTTTGCATGAGTTACTTGATGTGGAATAGAGTTCCATGTAGTAATGGCTCTATGTGCCTCTATGTGCCTCCCATAGTCTGTTATGGACTTGGGGACTGTGAAGAGACCTCTGGTGGCATGTCTTGTGGGGTATGCATGGGTGTCTGAGCTGTGTGCCAGTAGTTCAAACAGACAGCTTGGTGCATTCAACATGTCAATACCTCTCTCAAATACAAGTAGTAATGAAGTTAATCTCTCCTCCACTTTGAGCCAGGAGAGATTGACAAGCATATTATTAATGTTTGCTCTCTGTGTACATCCAAGGGCTGTGCTGCCCTGTTCTGAGACAATTGCAGCACCTGACCACACGACTGAACAGTAGTCCAGGTGGGACAAAACTAGTGCCTGTAAGACCTGCCTTGTTTATAGTGCTGTTAAGAAGGTAGAAACTAGGGCCTGTAGGACCTGCCTTGTTGATAGTGGTGTTAACCTCTTACATCTATGGGGGCGCTATTTCATTATTGGATTAAAAAAACGTGCCCGTTTTAAGCGCAATATTTTGTCACAAAAATATGCTCGACTATGCATATAATTGACAGCTTTGGAAAGAGAACACTCTGACCTTTCCAAAACTGCAAATATTGTCTGTGAGTGCCCCAGAACTGATGCTACAGGCGAAACCAAGATGAAACTTCAAACGGGAAATGAGCAGGATTTTTGAGGCTCTGTTATTCATTGTCTCCTTATATGGCTGTGAATGCGCAAGGAATGAGCCTGCCCGATCTATCATTTCCCCAAGGTGTCTGCAGCATTGTGAAGTATTTGTAGGCATATCATTGGAAGATTGACCATAAGAGACTACATTTGCCAGGTGTCCGCCCGGTGTCCTCCGTCGAAATTGGTGCGTCATCTTCAGCTCCACGTCGTTTTCCAAGCGATTCAGAGTAGAAAGTAGACATCCACGAACAATATATCAATGAAGAGATATGTGAAAAACACCTTGAGGATTGATTCTAAACAGCGTTTGCCGTGTTTCAGTCGATATTATGGAGTTAATTTGGAAAACAGTTCGCCGTTTTGATGACTGAATTTTCGGGTTTCTTTGGTACCCAAACGTGATGTACAAAACGGAGCGATTTCCTCTACACAAAGAGTCTTTCAGGAACAACTGAACATTTGCTATGTAACTGAGAGTCTCCTCATTGAAAACATCCTAAGTTCTTCAAAGGTAAATGATTTTATTTGAATCCTTGTCTGGTTTTTGTGCAACTGTTGCCCGCTAAATGCTACGCTAAATGCTACGCTAGCTATCAATACTCTTACACAAATGCTTGTTTTGCTATGGTTCAAAAGCATATTTTGAAAATCTGAGATGACAGTGTTGCTAAGAAAAGGCTAAGCTTGAGAGCTAGCACATTCATTTCATTTCATTTGCGATTTTCATAAATAGTTAACGTTACGTTATGCTAATGAGCTTGAGGCTATAACTGGATACAGATTTTTTCATAGCCAAACGTGAACAAAACGGAGCGATTTGTCCTACACAAATAATATTTTTTGAAAAACTGAACATTTGCTATCTACCTGAGAGTCTCCTCATTGAAAACATCTGAAGTTCTTCAAAGGTAAATGATTTTATTTGAATGGTTTTCTTGTTTTTGTGCAAATGTTGCTGGCTGAATTCTAGGCTTATAGCTATGCTAGCTATCAATACTCTTACACAAATGCTTGTTTAGCTATGGTTGAAAAGCATATTTTGAAAATCTGAGATGACAGTGTTGTTAAGAAAAGGCTAAGCTTGAGAGATGGAATATTTATTTCATTTCATTTGCGATTTTCATAAATAGTTAACGTTACGTTATGCTAATGAGCTTGAGGCTATAACTGGATACAGGTTTTTTTCATAGCCAAACGTGAACAAAACGGAGCGATTTGTCCTACACAAATAATATTTTTTGAAGAACTGAACATTTGCTATCTAACTGAGAGTCTCCTCATTGAAAACATCTGAAGTTCTTCAAAGGTAAATGATTTTATTGGAATGATTTTCTTGTTTTTGTGAAAATGTTGCTGGCTGAATTCTAGGCAAATATAGAGCAAATATATGTATTTCATTTCATTTGCGATTTTCATGAATAGTTAACGTTGCGTTATGCTAATGAGCTTGAGGCTATAAATAGGATCCCGGATCCGGGATTGCTCGACGCAAGAAGTTAAAAGGGACATGCCTATTTAAAGGGACATGCCTATATTAAGGGACATGCCTATATTAAGGGACATGCCTATATTAAAGGACATGCCTTTTAAAAGGGACTAATCTCTATTAAGGGACATGCCTATTAAATAGGACATGCCTATTTCAAATGGACAGCCGTGAGCCTGGTGATTGGATTGGGTTACCAGGAGCATATTTGTTTTAATGCCTTTAGGGGGGTGCAAGGGATCTACGAATGAATAGGGAGCAACCCCACCCGTGCCCATCCAATAGGGGGCACTCCTGGTCATTTTAGACTTAAAAAAAAATGGACTATCAAATAGGCCATCTAGGTTGATACATCGCTTAAAACCTCTTAGAGATCGGGCTACTTTTTTCAACATTCTGTTAAAAATTGCGCAACATTTCAACGTCCTTCTACTCATGCCAGGAATATAGTATATGCATATGATTAGTATGTGTGCATAGAAAACACTCTGAAGTTTCTAGAACTGGTGTTCAATGGTGTCTGTGACTATAACAGAATGAGTTCTGTGGTCAAAATTGCCAGAAAACCTGGTCACTAAATCGACGAAGAAAAAATCAATCCGCCAGCCCATGTATTGTCTATTGGAAGGAAAAATAATTAAAGGTGAGATTACAGTTCCTATAGCTTCCACACAATGTCGCCAGTGTTGTGATTTCGATTGAACTAAATCCTTGGTCATCTGAGCAATAGCCACATCCGGTTGTCAAGTCCACAGATGTAAACAATGGAACCGGAAAAGTTAGTTACGTTACCCAAACTCGTGCTTATTGAATACAGATCGCTCCGTGATCAATTTGATCGTTTATTAATGTTTAGTAATACCTAAAGTTGGATTACAGAAGTAGTTTGAAGTGTTTTGTCAAAGTTTATAGGCACGTTTTTAATTTTAAAAAATAACGTTGCGTTTAAAAATGTGTTTTTACTGGATCTGACGGTGTTCATAAATTGACATTTTGGGTACACAAGGACCGATTTAATCGAAAAAAATACCCAATTGTGATGTTTATGGGACATATAGGAGTGCCAACAAAGAATCTCGTCAAAGGTAATGAATGTTTTATATTTTATTTCTGCGTTTTGTGTAGCGCCGGCTACGCTAATTCCTTTGTTTACGTCCCTTCTGGTATTTCGGTGTGTTGCCTGCTGTCAGATAATAGCTACTCATGCTTTCGCCGAAAAGCATTTTACAAATCTGACTCGTTGGCTAGATTCACAACGAGTGTAGCTTGAATTGAGTACCCTGTATGTGAACTTTAATGAACGTTTGAGTTTTAACAAGTGCTATTAGCATTTGGCGTAGCGCATTTGCATTTATTGTTGGAAGGGGGTGCGGTTGTGTACCGGGTGGGCCAGAGGGGTTAACGTTGTGCTATATATAATTTGGGCAATATAAATGCCATTTGGACATGGTTTACTGACTTTTGGGTTTGGAAACAGACTTCCTATGATTGTACATGGAAAATGGACATACCATCCTGATTTGGCACGTTCAATACTTTCATATTGCATTTGGACATTTCTTATGGCATTTGGCAATGTTTCATTGACTTCAACTTTTGACTTCCTATGAAATCATATTGCAAATGGACAAAACATGACCCTTATGGACAATAAACAAATATGACAATAAAATATGACAAAAGTATGTTCATACAGTTCTCCTACATGTATAATTGACAAAACAAAATAATTTTGAAATAATTTAGAAAAACGGTCCAGAAAGCACTTTAAACATGAAATAAAGGGACTTTGGGACAATGGTTTCCGTCAGCCACAATGGTGGTCATGACGATAGATGGAATATGAAAATGTATGGAATTTTTGTTTTGTTATTAAAGTTTATTCTTAGATGACGTTATTACGAAAACATTGTTACGTGAAGAGTTTTCCTAGTATATGTTTGAGGTTTATACATTATACGTTGTGTGGAAAATGTCCAAATCAGAGGAAATGTTTTGGTAAAAGTGAAATGTGAAGTTAGTTACCTAGACCTTGCTCTTAATTTGGTATGCCCAGAGACCTTCCCCATGTAATTACATCATTATATTCTGACCCATAGGAGTGGCAGTTTGGGGCAAGGATAGGGTTAGAATAGCATAGCTGACAAATTCACCCAAATGTATATTTCTCTCGTGTACTTTATTTTTTCTCTCTCTCTTTGAAATCCCCATTTTGGGTAACACGCGGCATAGTGTGTTGGCCCGTTATACTAAGTTCTAATCAATAGCTTAAAATGTGTTTTGTCTATATGTATCTTTTATCATCATTTTAGCTAAGATTGGTGTGGTACGAACTCATTGGTGAGACCCGGGTCTGTGCAGATTCAAGGGCTATATGACGTTCAGATTATGAGACTGATAGAGGTAACTGGTTAATTAGCGGCTTTGGGTTGTGCCGTGGCAGAGATCTTCGTGGGCTATACTCGGCCTTATCTTAGGATGGTAAGTTGGTGGTCGAAGATATCCCTCTAGTGGTATGGGGGCTGTGCTTTGGCAAAGTGGGTGGAGTTATATCCTGCCTGTTTGGCCCTGTCATGGGGTATCGTAGGATGGGGACACAGTGTCTCCCGACCCCTCCTGTCTCAGCCTCCAGTATTTATGCTGCAGTAGTTTATGTGTCGGGGGGCTAGGGTCAGTTATATCTGGAGTATTTCTCCTGTTTTATCTGGTGTCCTGTGTGAATTTAAGTATGCTCTCTCTAATCCTCTTTTTCTTTCTTTCTTTCTTTCTTTCTTTCTTTCTCTCTTTCTCTCTTTCTCTCTCTCTGATCCTGGAGGACCTGAGCCCTAGGACCATGCCTCAGGACTACCTGGCCTGCTGTCCCCAGTCTACCTGGCCGTGCTGCTGCTCCAGTTTCAACTGTTGGCTATGGAACCTGACCTGTTCACCGATCGTGCTACCTGTGATGACCTGCTGTTTTCAACTCTCTAGAGACAGCAGGAGCAGTAGAGTTACTCTGAATGATTGGCTATGAAAAGCCAACTGACATTTACTCCTGAAGTGCTGACCTGTTCCACGCTCAACAACCAAGGTGATTATTATTATTTGACCGTGCTGGGCATCTATGAACATTTGAACATCTTGGCCAATTTCTGTTATAATCTCCACCAGGCACAGCCAGAAGAGGACTGGCCACCCCTCATAGCCTCGTTCCTCTCTAGGTTTCTTCCTAGGTGCTGGCCTTTCTAGGGAGTTATACCTCGCCACCCTGCTTCTACACCTTCATTGCTTGCTGGTTGGGATTTTAGGCTGGGTTTCTGTACAGAACTTTGTGACATCAGCTGATGTAAGAAGGGCTTTATAAATACATTTGATTTATTGATTGATTGAAGCCGAAATAAAAGGGTCATTCCTATATAAAGGGACATGCATGTGTTAAGGTAGATGTCTATTAAAAGCGGCATGCCTATTTTAAGGGACATGCTATTAAAAGGGACATGCCTGCATTAAGGGACAGGAATATTAAAAGCGACATTATTATATAAAGGGGCATGCCTATTAATATGCTGTCCCGTCTGCTCCCGCTCCCCCCCGACGCTTCAAGGCGCCAGGCTGCCCTGCATCACGCACTCCTATGCACACTTGCCTCCCCTCGTCACATGCATCAGCGTTATTGGACTCACCTGGACTCATTCATCACCTGTTTATTTCCTCTCCTATATCTGTCTGTTCCCCTGCTCTGTTCACCTGGACTCACTCATCACCTGTTTATTTCCTCCCCTATATCTGTCTGTTCCCCTGCTCTGTTCCCCTGGACTCACTCATCACCTGTTTATTTCCTCCCCTATATCTGTCTGTTCCCCTGCTCTGTTCCCCTGCTCTGTTCCCCTGGACTCATTCATCACCTGTTTATTTCCTCCCCTATATCTGTCTGTTCCCCTGCTCTGTTCCCCTGCTCATTCATCACCTGTTTATTTCCTCCCCTATATCTGTCTGTTCCCCTGCTCTGTTCCCCTGCTCTGTTCCCCTGGACTCACTCATCACCTGTTTATTTCCTCCCCTATATCTGTCTGTTCCCCAGCTCTGTTCCCCTGGACTCACTCATCACCTGTTTATTTCCTCTCCTATATCTGTCTGTTCCTCAGCTCTGTTCCCCTGGACTCACTCATCACCTGTTATTTCCTCCCCTATATCTCTCTGTTCCCCTGCTCTGTTCCCCTGGACTCACTCATCACCTGTTTATTTCCTCCCCTATATCTGTCTGTTCCCCTGCTCTGTTCCCCTGCTCTGTTCCCCTGGACTCATTCATCACCTGTTATTTCCTCTGCTATATCTGTCTGTTCCCCTGCTCTGTTCCCCTGCTCTATTCCCCTGGACTCACTCATCACCTGTTATTTCCTCTCCTATATCTGTCAGTTCCCCTGCTCTGTTCCCCTGGACTCACTCATCACCTGTTTATTTCCTCCCCTATATCTGTCTGTTCCCCTGCTCTGTTCCCCTGCTCTGTTCCCTACTGCTGCATTGATTGTCTTTTGTTTGTTCCCTGTTTGCTGACGCTGTTCCTGTCTCGTTCCATGTCTGTAATTGATTAAATGTTTTACTCCCCGTACCTGCTTTGTCTCTCCAGCGTCATGACATGCCTCTATTAAGGGACATGCCAATTAAAAGGGACATGCCTATATAAAGGGACATGCCTATATAATGGGACATGCCTATATAATGGGACATGCCTATATAATGGGACATGCCTATATAATGGGACATGCCTATATAATGGGACATGCCTATATAATGGGACATGCCTGTTTTAAGGGACATTACGTCGGGAAAAAAAGGAAACACCCGCACATACTGTATACATCCATCCATAGACTTCTCATCGTTGACTTCTCATCGTTGACTTCTCATCGTTGACTTCTCATCGTTGACTTCACATCGTTGACTTCTCATCGTTGACTTCTCATAGTTGTCAGTGGAAAGAGTGAAAACACAATTCAGCCCAGTGTGAAAAAATGTGTTTCAGGTGCTAAAGGTTGAGTAGGAAAAGGACTGTTTTCTGGATGAAGTGGTCAATATTTATTATCTTTCCCAGAGAGAGAGAGATAAAGAAACCAGCAGGTAGTTGTCTCTAGAGCATGGTTATGTACGGCTCTGGTTGTCTCCTTTACTCAGTCACATCCAAGGGCGGCTTTTGGAAGCTGTTTGAGGTGACTTTATCAGACAGGTTTCCCACGTGACTCACTTCAACACACAATGCCGGTTACAAAATGGATAGAGATGTGATACTTTGAAAGAGGAGATATTATCATTATAACTATGTAAATAATGGAATCCGTAGTCTTCACATGTAGGTTCTTCCAAGATGGCGTCGTTGTCTTTGTCTTGTCATGTCCCGTGTATATATCTTTTTATTTTGGTTTTCTTCACATAAATATTTCAAATATATATTTTAAATACCAACTCCAGCTTCTGTCCCGCAACTCGCCTCACCCAATGTGGTATGGATCTGCTAGGTTCTTTACTTTAGAACCGGAATCCCCCCAACAGAAGCTAGCCACCGAACTAGATACTAGCTAGTAGTCAGCTAGTAGTCATCAGCTAACCTTTAACCTTTATCCCGGGACAACTGCTGCCAGTCTGCACAGCGCGATTCAACCCAGTCCACATCTGAGGATTCCTATAGCAAGTTCTGAATCTTTTCACCTGAATCATTGCAGCTAGCTAGCTATCTGAGTGACTACTCCAGGCTAGCGTCTCTGTCCCGAAGCAAGCACCAATTAGCCTGGAGCTAACCTAAGCTAGGCCCATCTCCCGGCTAGCTGAATAGGTCCATCAGCTACTACGTGGCCTACAATACCTATTATGTCAATTGGCCTTTTACCGCCGATACGGAGCCCCGCCGATCCTTTATGACTTGTCTACCATTGTAATCCGCCCGAGTTGGTTCTCAACAGGCTCCTCTGTTGTGACGTCCCCTGAATGCCCATCTGCTAGCCTGCTCATCACGGCCCCTTAGCTGTCTAGAGCATATTGGACTGTTAGCTGAAGAGGTCCATCAGCCACTCCTTGGGCTACAATACCTATTTAGCCAATTGGCCTGGACCCTTTTACTACACAGAGCTCTGCCAATCCATTACGACTGTCCTGCCGAGGTAACCGCCTGAGGGGGCTACAACTGACTCTTCCATCTTGTTCCCCTAAGGCCCTTCTGCTAGCCTGCTAGCTCCATGTGTTGATCTCACCTGGTTTAAATGGTGTCTCTAGTGACCTATTTATTTTACCTTTATTTTCTAATACCTCTCTCATTGTCACTCAATGCCTAGGTTTAACCTGTTGATGCTCTGGGGGCGCTATTTCATTTTTGGATGAAAAACGTTCCCGTTTTAAACAAGATATTTTGTCACAAAAAGATGCTCGACTATGCATATAATTGATAGCTTTCGAAAGAAAACACTCTGACGTGTCCAGAACTACCAAGATATTTTCTGTGCGTGCCCTAGAACGTGAGCTTCAGGCAAAACCAAGATGAGACGGCATCCAGGAAATGAGCAGGATTTTGAGGCTCTGTTTTCCATTGTCTCCTTATATGGCTGTGAATGCGAGAGGAATGAGCCTGCCCTTTCTGTCGTTTCCCCAAGGTGTCTGCAGCATTGTGACGTATTTGTAGGCAGATCATTGGAAGATTGACCATAAGAGACCACATTTACCAGGTGTCCGCCCGGTGTCCTGCGCCGAAATTGGTGCGCAAAAGTCACCTGCCAGTATTTTTCCATGGGATACAGAGAGGAAAGCAAGCTTCCACGAACTACATATCAATGAAGAGATATGTGAAAAAACACCTTGAGGATTGATTCCAAACAACGTTTGCCATGTTTCGGTCGATATTATGTAGTTAATCCGGAAAAAGTTTTACGTTGTAGGTGACTGAATTTTCGGTTCGTTTCGGTAGCCAGACGCAATGTAGAAAACGGAACGATTTCTCCTACACACAGACGCTTTCAGGAAAAACTGCGCATTTGGTATGTAACTGAGAGTCTCCTCATTGAAACCATCAGAAGCTCTTCAAAGGTAAATGATTTTATTTATTTGGTTATCTGGTTTTTGTGAAAATGTTGCGTGCTAAATGCTACTCAAAATGCTATGCTAGCTTTGCATACTCTTACACAAATTAGTCAATTTCTATGGTTCAAAAGCATATTTTGAAAATCTGAGATGACAGTGTTGTTAAGAAAAGGCTAAGCTTGAGAGCAGACGCATTATTTTCATTTTATTTGCGATTTTCAGAAATCGTTAACGTTGCGTTATGCTAATGAGCCTGAGGCTTTAGTCACGATCCCGGATCCGGGATGGGGAGTTTCAAGAAGTTAACTCCACTGTATTCACATCCTACCAAAACCTTGTCTGTACATTATGCCTTGAATCTATTCTTCCGTGCCCAGAAACCTGCTCCTTTTACTCTCTGTTCCGAACGCACTAGACAACCAGTTCTTATAGCCTTTAGCTGTACCCTTATCCTACTCCTTCTCTGTTTCTCTGATGATGTAGAGGTTAATCCAAGCCCTGCAGTGCCTAGCTCCACTCCCATTCCCCAGGCGCTCTCATTTGTTGACTTCTGTAAACGTTAAAGCCTTGGTTTCATTCATGTTATCAATAGAAGCCTCCTCCCTTTATTCACTGCTTTAGCACACTCTGCCAACCCGAATGTCCTAGCTGTGTCTAAATCCTGGCTTAGGAAGGCCACCAAAAACCCTGAAAGTTCCACCCCTAACTATAACATTTTCCGACAAGATAGAACTGCCAAAGGAGGCGGAGTTGTAATCTACTGCAGAGATAGCATGCAGAGTCCTGTCATACTATCCAGGCCTGAGCCCAAACAATTAGAGATTCTACTTTTAAAAATGCACCTTTCCAGAAACAAGTCTCTCACCATTGCTGCTTGCTATAGACCACCTTCTGCCCCCAGCTGTGCCCTGGACATCTATCATCAGAGTTTGTACTGTTAGGTGACCTAAACTGGGACATGCTTAACACCCCGGCCGTCCTGCAATCTAAGCTAGATGCCCTTAACTTCTTATGGCTGGGGGGCAGTATTGAGTAGCTTGGATTAATAAATTGCCCAAACTAAACGGCGTGCTCCTCAGTCTCAGTTGCTAATATATGTATAATGTTATTAGTATTGATAGAAAACACTCTAAAGTTTCTAAAACTGTCAAAATACTGTCTGTGAGTATAACAGAACTGATATTGCAGGCGAAACCCTGAGGAAAATCCAACCAGGAAGTGGCTTCTATTTTGAAAACTCCATGTTCCATAGCCTGCTTTTGCTCCATTTAAAGGGACATCAACCAGATTCCTTTTCCTATCACTTCCTCAAGGTGTCAACAGTCTTTAGACATAGTGTCAGGCATTTATTTTGAAAAATGAGCGAGAAAGATAACATCGTGTCACTGTATGGCTGAGTGCCAGCAGCGTTTTGTATGCGTAATAGAGTTTGGGCAGCCATTGCCTTTCCCTCTCTGACTGAAAAAGACCGGTGCGGTTGATATATTATCAATTATATATTTTAAACACAACCCGAGGATTGATTATAAAAAAACGTTTGACATGTTTCTGTGGACATTACGGAAACTATTTGGAATTTGTCTGCGTTGTCGTGACCGCTATTTCCTGTGGATTTCTGAACATAACGCACCAAACTAACGGAGGTATTTTGGATATGAAAATAATCTTTATGGAACAAAAGGAACATTTATTGTGTAACTGGGAGTCTCATGAGTGAAAACATCTGAAGATCATCAAAGGTAAACGATTAATTTGATTGCTTTTCTGATTTTTGTGACGAAGCTACTTGATTCTAGGTGTACATAATGTTTTGTCGAGCGATCCATTAACTTACACAAAAGCTTGGATTGCTTTCGCTGTAAAGCATATTTTCAAAATCTGACACTACAGGTGGAATAACAAAAGGCAAAGCTGTATTTTGATACATTGCACTTGTGATTTCATGAATATAATTTTTTTTAGTAATATTATTTGAACGTGGCGCTATGCAATTCAGTGGTTCTTGATGACAATTATCACGTTAACGGGATGGCAGCCATAAGAGGTTAACCTAACACAAATTATCAATGAACCTACCAGGTACAACCCCAAATCCGTAAACATGGGCACCCTCATAGATATCATCCTATCCAACCTGCACTCCAAATACACCTCTGCTGTCTTCAACCAAGATCTCAGCAATCACTGCCTGCATCCATAATGGGTCTACGGTCAAACGACCACCCCTCATCAATGTCAAACATTCAATTAAAACACTTCAGCAAGCAGACCTTTCTAATCGACCTGGCCCAGGTATCCTGGTGGATATTGACCTCAGTAGAGGATGCCTGGTTGTTCTTTAAAAGTGTTTACCTCGCCATTTTATTATTTTTAATTTTTTATTTTACCTTTATTTTACTAGGCAAGTCAGTTAAGAACAAATTCTTATTTTCAATGACGGCCTAGGAACAGTGGGTTAACTGCCTGTTCAGGGGCAGAACGACAGATTTGTATCTTGTCAGCTCGGGGGTTTGAACTTGCAACCTTCCGGTTACTAGTCCAATGCTCTAACCAATAGGCTACCCTGCCGCCATCTTAGCATGCCCCATTCAAAAAAAATTTGAACCAGGAACAGATATAGCCCTTGGTTCACTCCAGACCTGACTGCCCTTGACCAGCACAAAAACATCCTGTGGTGTACTGCATTAGCATCGAATAGCCCCTCGATATGCAACTTTGCAGGGAAGTTAGGAACCAATATAAACAGGCAGTTAGGAAAGCAAAGGCTAGCTTGTTCAAACAGAAATTTGCATCCTGTAGCACAAACTACAAAACGTTCTGGGACACTGTAAATTCCATGGAGAATAAGAGCATCTCCTCCCAGCTGCCCACTGCACTGAGGCTAGGAAACACTGTCACCACCGTTAAATCCATGATAATTAAACATTTCAATAAGCATTTTTCTACGGATGGCCATGCCTTCCACCTGGCTACCCCTAACCCGGCCAACAGCCCTGCACCCCCTCACAGCAACTTGCCCGAGCCTGCCACATCTCTCATCTCCCACATCTCAAATCATCTGGGCCAGACAATCTGGACCCTCTCGTTCTAAAAGGTTACTGCAGAAATTGTTGCAACCCCTATAAATAGCTTGCCTATTGTCCCGTAGCCCATCCCAGCCTTGTGCAGGTCTACAATTTTACCCCTGATGTCCTGACACAGCTATCTGGTCTTGGCCATTGTGGAGAGGTTGGAGTTTGTTTGATTGAATGTGTGGACAGGTGTCTTTTATACAGGTAACAAGTTCAAACAGGTGCAGTTAATACATGTAATGAGTGGAGAACAGGAGGGCTTCTTGAACAAAAACTAACAGGTCTGTGAGAGCCAGAATTCGTATTGGTTGGTAGGTGATCAAATACTTATGTCATGCAATAAAATGCAAATTAATTACTTAAAAATCATACAATGTGATGTTCTGGATCTTTGTTTTAGATTCCATCTCTCACAGTTGAATTGTACCTACGATAAAAAATTACAGACCTCTACATGCTTTGTAAGTAGGAAAACCTGCAAAATCGGCAGTGTATCAAATACTTGTTCTCCCCACTGTAGGTGCCAGCCACACCGGCTTGAGTGTATCAAGAACTGCAACGCAGCTTGGTTTTTCACGCTCAACAGTTTCCCATGTCTAACACGAATGGTCCACCACCCAACGGACATCCAGCCAACTTGACACAACTGTGGGAAGAATTGGAGTCAACATAGATCAGCATCCCTGTGGAATATTTTCAACACCTTGTAGAGTCCAGACAACCTGAGGCTGTTCTGAGGTATGAAGGGGATATAGAAATAATATTCCTATTGTTTTTCACCCTCAGTGTATATCGATAGATAAAACATTGCAGGTATCTGTCCGTAGACTTCACATCACATGTACTTGTCTACATCTGGGTTGGTATTCTCCTCTGTGTTCCTCAGTCGACGACAGCAGTGAGATACATCAAGATGAGGTTGTGGGATGTCAATGGCAGCAGAGAGATTTCAAGGTGAGGTAGTGGGATTACCATACCTCTCTACCTACAGTATCTGGATTCTTCAGGGTAGTGCTCCATACCTCTCTACCTACAGTATCTGTATTCTTCAGGGCAGTGCTCCATACCTCTCTACCTACAGTATCTGTATTCTTCAGGGCAGTGCTCCATACCTCTCTACCTACAGTAACTGGATTCTTCAGAGCAGTGCTCCATACATCTCTATCTACAGTAACTGGATTCTTCAGATCAGTGCTCCATACCTCTCTACCTACAGTAACTGGATTCTTCAGAGCAGTGCTCCATACCTCTCTACCTACAGTATCTGGATTCTTCAGGGTAGTGCTCCATACCTCTCTACCTACAGTATCTGTATTCTTCAGGGCAGTGCTCCATACCTCTCTACCTACAGTATCTGGATTCTTCAGGGTAGTGCTCCATACCTCTCTACCTACAGTATCTGTATTCTTCAGGGCAGTGCTCCATACCTCTCTACCTACAGTATCTGGATTCTTCAGAGCAGTGCTCCATACCTCTCAACCTACAGTATCTGGATTCTTCAGAGCAGTGCTCCATACCTCTCTACCTACAGTATCTGTATTCTTCAGGGCAGTGCTCCATACCTCTCTACCTACAGTATCTGGATTCTTCAGAGCAGTGCTCCATACCTCTCAACCTACAGTATCTGGATTCTTCAGAGCAGTGCTCCATACCTCTCTACCTACAGTATCTGGATTCTTCAGAGCAGTGCTCCATACCTCTCTACCTACAGTAACTGGATTCTTCAGAGCAGTGCTCCATACCTCTCTATCTATAGCCTACCACCTCTGGCCTGCTCGCCTCCCTACCACTGAGGAAGTACAGTTCCCGCTCAGCCCAGTCAAAACTGTTCGCTGCTCTGGCCCCCCAATGGTGGAACAAACTCCCTCACGACGCCAGGACAGCGGAGTCAATCACCACCTTCCGGAGACACCTGAAACCCCACCTCTTCAAGGAATACCTAGGATAGGATAAAGTAATCCTTCTCACCCCCCCCCCCCTTAAATGATTTAGATGCACTATTGTAAAGTGGCTGTTCCCCTGGATGTCAGAAGGTGAATTCACCAATTTGTAAGTCGCTCTGGATAAGAGCGTCTGCTAAATGACTTAAATGTAATGTAATCTATAGTAACTGGATTCTTCAGATCAGTGCTCCATACCTCTCTACCTACAGTAACTGGATTCTTCAGATCAGTGCTCCATACCTCTCTACCTACAGTAACTGGATTCTTCAGATCAGTGCTCCATACCTCTCTACCTACAGTAACTGGATTCTTCAGATCAGTGCTCCATACCTCTCTACCTACAGTAACTGGATTCTTCAGATCAGTGCTCCATACCTCTCTACCTACAGTAACTGGATTCTTCAGATCAGTGCTCCATACCTCTCTACCTACAGTAACTGGATTCTTCAGAGCAGTGCTCCATACCTCTCAACCTACAGTAACTGGATTCTTCAGGGCAGTGCTCCATACCTCTCTATCTATAGTAACTGGATTCTTCAGAGCAGTGCTCCTATACCTCTCTACCAATAGCATCTGGATCTGTCAAACATGCTTATAGCTGTGTTTCATCTTGGCTTTAGAGATGAGTGCTGCTGACTTGTGTGTGTGTGTGTGGGTGTGTGTGTCAGCCAACTTGACTCCATCCATTTGTTTTGTTCTGTTGTCCTCTCCACTCTAGAGAGCAGTGAGTAATTCCCTTTTCATATGACACATAACAGCCAGAGGCTGTTTTCTATTGGTCTCTCCTAACACACTGACTTACACAGAGAAATTGTGTGTTGAAACTACTTATTAACTTCGTATCGAGTGTTAGTGTTACATTCTTCACTGGATAAACAAATAATGGTTGTCAAACTTTATTGTAATCTAAAAAAAAACAACAAAGTGGCAGCTGGCTATACATCATTAATTAAAATGTCCCAACATTGATGTACCAATCGCAGACTGTAGTTTAAAAATAAAAAGTGACAAATTGTCTTTACGGTAAATACAAAACTAGCCTCTGGGTTCAGGAATCAGTTAACCATCAATAGTGTGATTGCTGAATGGTTCTGTAAGTAGACCCAAGACATTTAGTTTCATTTATGAGGTAATTGTGATGAGACATTTAGTATTTTATTAAGATTCCCATTTGCTGTTGCGATAGCAGCAGCTTCTCTTCCTGGGGTCCAACACAGAACATGATATAATACATAACATTAATAGAACAGCTCCAGGACAGAAGTACATAGGTAAACGTGTTCCGGCTAAAACCCAATGGTGTCATTCATTGTCAAGTCACTACATAAAACCTCTCCCAGCTCTCATTATGTTTAAGCACCAAATGGCACCCTATTCCCTATATTGTGCACTACTTTTGCCCATTGCCCATAGGAAAACCCATGGAGCTCTAGTCAAAAGTAATGCACTATATGTAGCTTTTCATTTGGGACTTAGCCAATGTCAGCTTGGTCAGAATGTCACTGAATCTCTACTATAGTTGCCTTTGTTGCAGCCAGCAGAGTAATCTCCTGTGAGTGATAGGCAATTGAACCAGTCCTTTTCTGAATCTTTACTCCTTAATCTAAAAAAGGCTGAAAACTTTTCAGTGTCACTCGGATTTAACAATTCATTCCGCCTCTATGTGCCTGCTTGCCTTCCTGAGCAAGTGTGTCCTTGTGTGCGTGCCTGCCTATCTGCGTATGTATGTATGTATGTGTGTATGTGTGTGTGTATGTGTGTGTGTATGTATGTGTGTATGTATGTATGTATGTATGTATGTATGTATGTATGTATGTATGTATGTATGTATGTATGTGTGTGTGTGTGTGTGTGTGTGTGTGTGTGTGTGTGTGTGTGTGTGTGTGTGTGTGTGTGTGTGTGTGTGTGTGTGTGTGTGTGTGTGTGTATGTATGTATGTATGTATGTGCGTGCGTGCGGTGTGGTGTGGTGTGTGTGTGTGTGTGTACTTGCACTAGTGTGAATGATAGACACCAGTTGATTACTCTACCCAGTGAAATAACACTGCCTCAGCCTTTAGCACTACTGTAGCAACACCATTAAACATTAAAATTGACAGCCAACACACACACACACACACACACACACACACACACACACACACACACACACACACACACACACACACACACACACACACACACACACACACACACACACACACACACACACACACACACACACACACAGAGAGGTTACTGAGAGGCTAGTGAATTCACTCCCTCCTCTGAGTCCCACATGGTTCCCTATTGTATAGTGCACTACTTGTTGGGCTATGGGCCCTGGTCAAAAGTAGTGCACAATGTAGGGAAGAGGCAGCCATTTGGGATGTAGACACCAACGTTTCACTCATCTGATAGTTGAAAGGCTGATATCTGTCACTGGGGATGGCTGACAGGATGTTTCTCGGTACAGAGAGGAGGAGGAAGGGATTGTACATACCTGGTGGTCCCCTGTGAGGAAGGAGTACTGGATCTTACCTGGTGGTCCCCTGTTAGGAAGGAGGACTGGATCTTACCTGGTGGTCCCCTGTTATAAAGGAGGACTGGATCTTACCTGGTGGTCCCCTGTGAGGAAGGAGGACTGGATCTTACCTGGTGGTCCCCTGTTATAAAGGAGGACTGGATCTCACCTGGTGGTCCCCTGTTATAAAGGAGGACTGGATCTTACCTGGTGGTCCCCTGTTAGGAAGGAGTACTGGATCTTACCTGGTGGTCCCCTGTTATAAAGGAGGAATGGATATTACCTGGTGGTCCCCTGTTATAAAGGAGGACTGGATCTTACCTGGTGGTCCCCTGTTATAAAGGAGGACTGGATCTTACCTGGTGGTCCCCTGTTATAAAGGAGGAATGGATATTACCTGGTGGTCCCCTGTTATAAAGGATGACTGGATCTTACCTGGTGGTCCCCTGTGAGGAAGGAGTACTGGATCTTACCTGGTGGTCCCCTGTTATAAAGGAGGACTGGATCTTACCTGGTGGTCCCCTGTTATAAAGGAGGACTGGATCTTACCTGGTGGTCCCCTGTTATATAGGAGGACTGGATCTTACCTGGTGGTCCCCTGTTATAAAGGAGGACTGGATCTTACCTGGTGGTCCCCTGTGAGGAAGGAGGACTGGATCTTACCTGGTGGTCCCCTGTGAGGAAGGAGGACTGGATCTTACCTGGTGGTCCCCTGTGAGGAAGGAGGACTGGATCTTACCTGGTGGTCCCCTGTTATAAAGGAGGACTGGATATTACCTGGTGGTCCCCTGTTATAAAGGAGGACTGGATCTTACCTGGTGGTCCCCTGTTAGGAAGGAGGACTGGATCTTACCTGGTGGTCCCCTGTTATAAAGGAGGACTGGATATTACCTGGTGGTCCCCTGTTATAAAGGAGGACTGGATATTACCTGGTGGTCCCCTGTGAGGAAGGAGGACTGGATCTTACCTGGTGGTCCCCTGTGAGGAAGGAGGACTGGATCTTACCTGGTGGTCCCCTGTTATAAAGGAGGACTGGATCTTACCTGGTGGTCCCCTGTGAGGAAGGAGGACTGGATCTTACCTGGTGGTCCCCTGTGAGGAAGGAGGACTGGATATTACCTGGTGGTCCCCTGTTATAAAGGAGGACTGGATCTTACCTGGTGGTCCCCTGTTATAAAGGAGGACTGGATCTTACCTGGTGGTCCCCTGTTATAAAGGAGGACTGGATCTTACCTGGTGGTCCTCTGTTATAAAGGAGGACTGGATCATACCTGGTGGTCCCCTGCTATAAAGGAGGACTGGATCTTACCTGGTGTTCCCCTGTTATAAAGGAGGACTGGATCTTACCTGGTGGTCCCCTGTGAGGAAGGAGGACTGGATCTTACCTGGTGGTCCCCTGTTATAAAGGAGGACTGGATATTACCTGGTGGTCCCCTGTGAGGAAGGAGGACTGGATCTTACCTGGTGATCCCCTGTTAGGAAGGAGGACTGGATCTTACCTGGTGGTCCCCTGTTATAAAGGAGGACTGGATCTTACCCGGTGGTCCCCTGTGAGGAAGGAGGACTGGATCTTACCTGGTGGTCCCCTGTTATAAAGGAGGACTGGATCTTACCTGGTGTTCCCCTGTTATAAAGGAGGACTGGATCTTACCTGGTGGTCCCCTGTGAGGAAGGAGGACTGGATCTTACCTGGTGGTCCCCTGTTATAAAGGAGGACTGGATCTTACCTGGTGGTCCCCTGTTATAAAGGAGGACTGGATCTTACCTGGTGGTCCCCTGTTATAAAGGAGGACTGGATCTTACCTGGTGGTCCCCTGTTATAAAGGAGGACTGGATCTTACCTGGTGGTCCCCTGTTATAAAGGAGGACTGGATCTTACCTGGTGGTCCCCTGTTAGGAAGGAGGACTGGATCTTACCTGGTGATCCCCTGTTAGGAAGGAGGACTGGATCTTACCTGGTGGTCCCCTGTTATAAAGGAGGACTGGATCTTACCTGGTGATCCCCTGTTAGGAAGGAGGACTGGATCTTACCTGGTGGTCCCCTGTTATAAAGGAGGACTGGATCTTACCTGGTGATCCCCTGTTAGGAAGGAGGACTGGATCTTACCTGGTGGTCCCCTGTTATAAAGGAGGACTGGATCTTACCTGGTGGTCCCCTTTTATAAAGGAGGACTGGATCTTACCCGGTGGTCCCCTGTTAGGAAGGAGGACTGGATCTTACCTGGTGGTCCCCTGTTATAAAGGAGGACTGGATCTTACCTGGTGGTCCCCTGCTAGGAAGGAGGACTGGATCTTACCTGGTGGTCCCCTGTGAGGAAGGAGGACTGGATCTTACCTGGTGGTCCCCTGTTATAAAGGAGGACTGGATCTTACCTGGTGGTCCCCTGTTATAAAGGAGGACTGGATCTTACCTGGTGGTCCCCTGTTATAAAGGAGGACTGGATCTTACCTGGTGGTCCCCTGTTATAAAGGAGGACTGGATCTCACCTGGTGGTCCCCTGTTAGGAAGGAGTACTGGATCTTACCTGGTGGTCCCCTGTTAGGAAGGAGTACTGGATCTTACCTGGTGGTCCCCTGTTAGGAAGGAGTACTGGATCTTACCTGGTGGTCCCCTGTTAGGAAGGAGGACTGGATCTTACCTGGTGGTCCCCTGTTATAAAGGAGGACTGGATCTTACCTGGTGGTCCCCTGTTATAAAGGAGGACTGGATCTTACCTGGTGGTCCCCTGTTATAAAGGAGGACTGGATCTTACCTGGTGGTCCCCTGTTATAAAGGAGGACTGGATCTTACCTGGTGGTCCCCTGTTATAAAGGAGGACTGGATCTTACCTGGTGGTCCCCTGTTATAAAGGAGTACTGGATCTTACCTGGTGGTCCCCTGTTATAAAGGAGGACTGGATCTTACCTGGTGGTCCCCTGTTATAAAGGAGGACTGGATCTTACCTGGTGGTCCCCTGTTAGGAAGGAGGACTGGATCTTACCTGGTGATCCCCTGTTAGGAAGGAGGACTGGATCTTACCTGGTGGTCCCCTGTTATAAAGGAGGACTGGATCTTACCTGGTGATCCCCTGTTAGGAAGGAGGACTGGATCTTACCTGGTGGTCCCCTGTTATAAAGGAGGACTGGATCTTACCTGGTGATCCCCTGTTAGGAAGGAGGACTGGATCTTACCTGGTGGTCCCCTGTTATAAAGGAGGACTGGATCTTACCTGGTGGTCCCCTGTTATAAAGGAGGACTGGATCTTACCTGGTGGTCCCCTGTTATAAAGGAGGACTGGATCTTACCTGGTGGTCCCCTGTTATAAAGGAGGACTGGATCTTACCTGGTGGTCCCCTGTTATAAAGGAGGACTGGATCTTACCTGGTGGTCCCCTGTTATAAAGGAGTACTGGATCTTACCTGGTGGTCCCCTGTTATAAAGGAGGACTGGATCTTACCTGGTGGTCCCCTGTTATAAAGGAGGACTGGATCTTACCTGGTGGTCCCCTGTTAGGAAGGAGGACTGGATCTTACCTGGTGATCCCCTGTTAGGAAGGAGGACTGGATCTTACCTGGTGGTCCCCTGTTATAAAGGAGGACTGGATCTTACCTGGTGATCCCCTGTTAGGAAGGAGGACTGGATCTTACCTGGTGGTCCCCTGTTATAAAGGAGGACTGGATCTTACCTGGTGATCCCCTGTTAGGAAGGAGGACTGGATCTTACCTGGTGGTCCCCTGTTATAAAGGAGGACTGGATCTTACCTGGTGGTCCCCTGTTATAAAGGAGCACTGGATCTTACCTGGTGGTCCCCTGTTATAAAGGAGGACTGGATCTTACCTGGTGGTCCCCTGTTATAAAGGAGGACTGGATCTTACCTGGTGGTCCCCTTTATAAAGGAGGACTGGATCTTACCTGGTGGTCCCCTGTTAGGAAGGAGGACTGGATCTTACCTGGTGGTCCCCTGTTATAAAGGAGGACTGGATCTTACCTGGTGGTCCCCTGTTATAAAGGAGGACTGGATCTTACCTGGTGGTCCCCTGTGAGGAAGGAGGACTGGATCTTACCTGGTGGTCCCCTGTTATAAAGGAGGACTGGATCTCACCTGGTGGTCCCCTGTTAGGAAGGAGTACTGGATCTTACCTGGTGGTCCCCTGTTAGGAAGGAGGACTGGATCTTACCTGGTGATCCCCTGTTAGGAAGGAGGACTGGATCTTACCTGGTGGTCCCCTGTTATAAAGGAGGACTGGATCTTACCTGGTGGTCCCCTGTTATAAAGGAGGACTGGATCTTACCTGGTGGTCCCCTGTTATAAAGGAGGACTGGATCTTACCTGGTGGTCCCCTGTGAGGAAGGAGGACTGGATCTTACCTGGTGGTCCCCTGTTATAAAGGAGGACTGGATCTTACCTGGTGGTCCCCTGTTATAAAGGAGGACTGGATCTTACCTGGTGGTCCCCTGTTATAAAGGAGGACTGGATCTTACCTGGTGGTCCCCTGTTATAAAGGAGGACTGGATCTTACCTGGTGGTCCCCTGTTATAAAGGAGGACTGGATCTTACCTGGTGGTCCCCTTTTATAAAGGAGGACTGGATCTTACCTGGTGGTCCCCTGTTAGGAAGGAGGACTGGATCTTACCTGGTGGTCCCCTGTTATAAAGGAGGACTGGATCTTACCTGGTGGTCCCCTGTTATAAAGGAGGACTGGATCTTACCTGGTGGTCCCCTGTTATAAAGGAGGACTGGATCTTACCTGGTGGTCCCCTGTTATAAAGGAGGACTGGATCTCACCTGGTGGTCCCCTGTTAGGAAGGAGTACTGGATCTTACCTGGTGGTCCCCTGTTAGGAAGGAGTACTGGATCTTACCTGGTGGTCCCCTGTTAGGAAGGAGTACTGGATCTTACCTGGTGGTCCCCTGTTAGGAAGGAGGACTGGATCTTACCTGGTGGTCCCCTGTTATAAAGGAGGACTGGATCTTACCTGGTGGTCCCCTGTGAGGAAGGAGGACTGGATCTTACCTGGTGGTCCCCTGTTATAAAGGAGGACTGGATCTCACCTGGTGGTCCCCTGTTAGGAAGGAGTACTGGATCTTACCTGGTGGTCCCCTGTTAGGAAGGAGTACTGGATCTTACCTGGTGGTCCCCTGTTAGGAAGGAGTACTGGATCTTACCTGGTGGTCCCCTGTTAGGAAGGAGGACTGGATCTTACCTGGTGGTCCCCTGTTATAAAGGAGGACTGGATCTTACCTGGTGGTCCCCTGTTATAAAGGAGGACTGGATCTTACCTGGTGGTCCCCTGTTATAAAGGAGGACTGGATCTTACCTGGTGGTCCCCTGTTATAAAGGAGGACTGGATCTTACCTGGTGGTCCCCTGTTATAAAGGAGTACTGGATCTTACCTGGTGGTCCCCTGTTATAAAGGAGGACTGGATCTTACCTGGTGGTCCCCTGTTATAAAGGAGGACTGGATCTTACCTGGTGGTCCCCTGTTAGGAAGGAGGACTGGATCTTACCTGGTGATCCCCTGTTAGGAAGGAGGACTGGATCTTACCTGGTGGTCCCCTGTTATAAAGGAGGACTGGATCTTACCTGGTGATCCCCTGTTAGGAAGGAGGACTGGATCTTACCTGGTGGTCCCCTGTTATAAAGGAGGACTGGATCTTACCTGGTGATCCCCTGTTAGGAAGGAGGACTGGATCTTACCTGGTGGTCCCCTGTTATAAAGGAGGACTGGATCTTACCTGGTGGTCCCCTGTTATAAAGGAGGACTGGATCTTACCTGGTGGTCCCCTGTTATAAAGGAGGACTGGATCTTACCTGGTGGTCCCCTGTTATAAAGGAGGACTGGATCTTACCTGGTGGTCCCCTTTTATAAAGGAGGACTGGATCTTACCTGGTGGTCCCCTGTTAGGAAGGAGGACTGGATCTTACCTGGTGGTCCCCTGTTATAAAGGAGGACTGGATCTTACCTGGTGGTCCCCTGCTAGGAAGGAGGACTGGATCTTACCTGGTGGTCCCCTGTGAGGAAGGAGGACTGGATCTTACCTGGTGGTCCCCTGTTATAAAGGAGGACTGGATCTTACCTGGTGGTCCCCTGTTATAAAGGAGGACTGGATCTTACCTGGTGGTCCCCTGTTATAAAGGAGCACTGGATCTTACCTGGTGGTCCCCTGTTATAAAGGAGGACTGGATCTCACCTGGTGGTCCCCTGTTAGGAAGGAGTACTGGATCTTACCTGGTGGTCCCCTGTTAGGAAGGAGTACTGGATCTTACCTGGTGGTCCCCTGTTAGGAAGGAGTACTGGATCTTACCTGGTGGTCCCCTGTTAGGAAGGAGGACTGGATCTTACCTGGTGGTCCCCTGTTATAAAGGAGGACTGGATCTTACCTGGTGGTCCCCTGTGAGGAAGGAGGACTGGATCTTACCTGGTGGTCCCCTGTTATAAAGGAGGACTGGATATTACCTGGTGGTCCCCTGTTAGGAAGGAGGACTGGATCTTACCTGGTGGTCCCCTGTTATAAAGGAGGACTGGATATTACCTGGTGGTCCCCTGTTAGGAAGGAGGACTGGATATTACCTGGTGGTCCCCTGTTATAAAGGAGGACTGGATCTTACCTGGTGGTCCCCTGTTAGGACAATATTGTTTTGTTCAGAATTACTATTTATTTTATTTCCCCTGGCAAGTCAGTTAAGAACAAATTCTTATTTTCAATGATGGCCTAGGAACAGTGGGTTAACTGTCTTGTTCAGGACAGAACAATATATTTTTACCTTTTCAGCTCAGGGATTCGAATTAGAAACCTTTCGGTTACTGGCCCAATGCTCTAACTACTAGGCTACCTATCTAGGCTACCTGGACTCTGACGTTGCTCATCCTAATATTTACATTTTTCTTAGTTCCATTCTTTTACATTTTGATGAGTGTGTATTGTTGTGCATTGTGAGATATTACTGCACTGTTGGAGCTATGAACACAGGCATTTCACTACACCCACAATAACATCTGATAAATATTTGAAAGTGACCAATAAAATTTGATAAATGTGTACGTCAAAAGTAACATTTGATATATATATATGTGTATGAGACCAATAAAATCGGAAAAATATGTGTATGTGACCAATAACATCTGATAAATATTTGCATGTGACCAAAAACATCTGATATTTGCACTGGTCCCTGGTGGTCCTCTATGAGGAAGGAGTACTGTAGGTTACCTGGTGGTCCTCTATGAGGAAGGAGTATTGTAGGTTACCTGGTGGTCCTCTATGAGGAAGGAGTACTGTAGGTTACCTGGTGGTCCTCTATGAGGAAGGAGTATTGTAGGTTACCTGGTGGTCCTCTATGAGGAAGGAGTACTGTAGGTTACCTGGTGGTCCTCTATGAGGAAGGAGTACTGGAGGTTACCTGGTGGTCCTCTATGAGGAAGGAGTACTGGAGGTTACCTGGTGGTCCTCTATGAGGAAGGAGTACTGTAGGTTACCTGGTGGTCCTCTATGAGGAAGGAGTACTGTAGGTTACCTGGTGGTCCTCTATGAGGAAGGAGTACTGTAGGTTACCTGGTGGTCCTCTATGAGGAAGGAGTACTGTAGGTTACTGGTCCCTGGTGGTCCTCTATGAGGAAAAAAATATCTAGAAACACTAAAAAGGGATTAAACGGACAGGTGGTCCGAGTTGTGCTCAGAAAAGGAAAGTGTACTGTTTGTGGGCTATGGCTGAGTTAATGTACACAGAAGCTTTAATAGGACCGAGTGAATCTGCTTCTGTAACCTTCAAAATGCAGAGCTATAAACACCCACAGTGCTTTTAAATTCCACATAGATGTGAGGAGAGGGTCTCATCTGTTAGTTTGGTCTGTGACGATACAATACCCATCACTGTGCATGCGTGCCGTGCAGTCAGGGAAGGCTGGGTAGACAGTGCTTACCCTGTGGCAATCTCATTAAATAAATACATGTTATTAAGAAAAGCCAAATCATCTAATGTTACCTAATGTCTTTTTCTCAATGATTCTGGTGGGTGTTTTTTTTAATGCCTCAAATAAAAACGTGATAAAACTGCATGAAAACCTCCGCTTCAGTGTATTCGTGCCTGCCTTTTATCTCCTGTTCAAATGGTTGATGTGCGCAGTTGTTGCTGACTCCAGGCTCTGTTAACGGACAGGGGCAGCGTAGGCATGCTTTGTTTTGGCTCCCAGCAGCTTCATTCACTGCATTGGGAAGATTTCATATTTAATATATATATATAAATATCTTCCATATTAACCATGTTTTGTAACGTCTGCTTCAGACTCACACTCTCAAGCACATAGATCCCCTGAACGCAGATCACTTGCCAACCCACTTTCTAGCTCACACTCTCAAACACGTACATCCCCTGAACGCGATGCACTCTCCAGATCCCAATCACCTGAACTCTGATCACCTGTTCACACACCTGTATGTCATTATCACACACTATTTAGTTCAGTTATTTGCACCCCATCATTGTGAGGTATTGTTTGCTTTGATACACATTCTTTTCAGAGCTCTGTTTATTTTCATATTAGTTCTCCTGTGTATCATAGTTTTTGGCCGTTGCAGTGGTCAGGGTGTAGCTGGCGCAGAGGAGTCGTGCGCAGGACAGCAGAGATGAGTAACACAATTAACTTTACTCAAATATTCCAATAACATGTCGTAATACCAAGCCCACACTAACGGACTGAACATACATAAAACAATCACGCACAAAAACCATGGGGAAAACAGAGGGTTAAATAATGAACATGTCGGCAGGGTAGCCTAGTGGTTAGAGTGTTGGACTAGTAACCGAAAGGTTGCAAGTTCAAACCCCCGAGCTGACAAGGTACAAATCTGCCGTTCTGCCCCTGAACAGGCAGTTAACCCACTGTTCCTAGGCCATCATTGAAAATAAGAATTTGTTCTTAACTGACTTGCCTGGTTAAATAAAGGTAAAACTAAATTTTCACAAATGTATTTTTATTTTATTTTTAAAATACCTTAATTACAGACCCATTCCTATGAGACTAGAAATTGAGCTCAAGTGCATCCTTTCTCCATTGATCATTCTTGAGATGTCCACCTGTCCAACTTGATTGGAGTCCACCTGTGCTAAATTCAGTTGATTGGACATGATTTGTAAAGGCACACAGCCACGGGCCCAGCTTCCGGCAGAGCAGGCAGAGTGGCAGGTTTTGTGTCGAGAGCCAGGGGCCTCACTGCGGTGGCGGTCGGCGCTTGCCTTTTGACGCCTCACGTCCCATGCAGGTGCACATGAGCAGCGTCCCAGGTCTCATCTAAGCGCTTAAACCCCTCGTCCACCGCATGTCTGGCTCTGATGCCAAGGTGCCAGAACCAGCTGATATTAGTGGGGGAGTGGCGAAGCGAGTTTTGGGCCATCTCTGCCCAGGGGATGAACGCCGCCCACTCCCCCGGCATAAGACAGCAGTAAGCTACCCACATCCTAGATTACTCTCTCTACCTGCCCGTTGGTGTACTCGGGGGGTGATGAGAGGTGTTGGGTTTGTGCCAGGCATAGTGTTTTCCTTGGTGGCCTAAAAGCTCAATTTTAGTTTCATCTGATCAGAGTACCTTCTCCCATATGTTTGGGGAGTCTCCCACATGCCTTTGGCGAACACTAAACGTGCTTATTTTTTTATTTAAGCATTGTCTTTTTTCTGGCAAATCTTCAGTAAAAACCAGCTGTGTGGAGTGTACGGCTTTAAGTGTTCCTATGGACAGATACTCCAATCTCCGCTGTGGAGCTTTGCATCTCCTTCATGGTTATCTTTGGTCTCTTTGTTGCCTCTCTGATTAATGCCCTCCTTGCCTGGTCCATGGATTTGGTGGGCGGCCCTCTCTTGACAGGTTTATTGTGGTGCCATATTCTTTCCATTTCTTTAGAAATGGATTTAATGGTGCTCCGTGGGATGGTCAAAGTTTTGGATATTTTTTTTGGAACCCAAACCTGATCTGTACTTCTCCAAAACTTTGTCCCTGACCTGCTGAGAGAACTCATAAAAACGTGAGGTGTTTCAGGCGGCCTATCTGTGTTGTTACTGCTACGAGCACAAACTCTTTGATCTGGGCGCAAACATGAACGGCTTCAGTAGGCTTCAGTAGGTTTATTGGCTCCCTAACTAACATTATTTCATTCCCAAAAAGTACCCCAAAATTTCTGCAGCATTAAAGGTCCCCAAGAACAGTGGCCTGTATCATTCTTAAATGGAAGAAATTTGGAACCAACAAGAGTATTCCTAGAGCTGGCCACCTGGCCAAACTGATCAATCGGGGAGAAAGGCCTTGGTCACGGAGGTGACCAAGAACCCGATGGTCATTCTGACAGAGCTCTAGCGTTCCTCTGTGGAGAAACTTCTAGAAGAACTACCATCTCTGCAGCACTCCACCAAGCAGACCTTTATGGTCGAGTGGCCAGACGGCAGCCACTCCTCAGTAAGAGACACATGACAGCCCTCTTGGAGTTTGTCAAATGTCACCTAAAAAAACTCTCAGACCATGAGAAACAAGATTCTCTAATAATAATAATAATAATTAGGTGGATGCTTACATTTGTTCTGTGTAACACATTTACAAGTGTTTATTATTTGTGAATTAGAAATGTTTTTTTTGCATGAAATGAATAAAATAAATAAACAAATAAAAGTTTAAATAAACATGTGTATACACTTGTAATAGTATAACTTTCTGACCGTCCCCTCGCCCCTACCCGGGTGCAAACCAGGGACCCTCTGCACACATCAACAACAGTCACCCACGAAGCATCGTTACCCATTGCTCCACAAAGCCGCGACCTTTGCAGAGCAAAGGGGAACGACTACTTCAAGGTCTCAGAGCAAGTGACGTCACCGATTGAAACGCTATTTAGCGCGCACCACTGCTAACTAGCTAGCCGTTTCACATCCGTTACACACACGCATACTGTATATATATATATATATATATATATATATATATATATATAAGTGCAATAAATCAATACTGTAATATTTTATCTTCTTTTTAAAATATTTACATTTGAGTAATTTAGCAGATGCTATTATCCAGAGCGACTTACAGTAAGTCGCACATTCTACACATGAAGGTAAATAAACATAAACAATCATTTCTGATGAAAAAAAACACAAATGTTAAAAATATGTGGATGTAGATATTTGGAATTAAACTCCTCAATTGCTCTTTTTGACAGAATGTAAAGATTAAGTGACATGTTACACTTTTCAGAAGGCACCAAATTTGTCGTAAGAACCTCCCATTGATTTAAAATAAAATTACCTTCATGACACAGCTAGCATTTAACACTCTATTACCCCTCCCAAATTACCAAGTCACAGCATTCTCTCTCTCTCTCTCCCCTCTCCGTCTACTCTGTTGGCACAAGTTCCACAAAACAAAACAACGGACATGCACTGAATGCTAGTGGCTCAGCAGCGTGTTCGTCTATCATCAGAGGATTGATCTAAATGCTGGAGTAAGTTATTACTGTTGACAGCGTGTATTAGAGGGAGTACGGAGGGCTCGTCTTGCCCACTGGGCATTCAGTCAGCTGGTTGTCGAGAGGAGAGATGGAGAGGAGATTAGGGATTCACACACCACTCTTCTGCTGCAGTGGCTGAGGGTAGAGTATTCTCTAATGAAGTGTTCTCCAGCTGTTGGTTGTATAATGCCCTATAATAATGTATATGCCCCAATACCTAGAGACACTTACTGACTGTAGCTAGGGGGATAGAATGCAAGAGAGAGCAGTTGCTCATGCATCAATATTGATTGAGCATTTGGACAAATGACAGATATCGATTTAATAAGCAATGCTTACAACTGCGGTAGCCTGGTCTCAGATCTGTTTGTGCTGTCTTGTCAACTCCTATGGCCATTGTCACATTGTTGTAGAGACAGATGTGGGTGCCAGGCTATGACAGTGGTACTGAAGCTAGTGAAAACAAGGCCTAGGGACGCCTGTGACATTTCAATTTCTTCTGGAACGTTGTTAACAGCTACAAACTCTATCCAACAGGGGGACGACATGTATTATATTTTTCTGAATTTCTCAATTTGTTTAATAAATTTAATAAATAAATTTAATTAATAAATGACAACATTTTCCCTAGCTTTAAAACGACAACATTTTCATCCACCAATTGCAAAATGTGTGGAATTGCAGGAAATTAGCTTTAAAAACGACAACATTTTCTCTCCACCCAAATGCAAAATGTGTGGAATTGCAGGAAATTAGCTTTAAAACGACAACATTTTCTTTCAATGCCATTTCTACCAGACCGTAGATAATCACATTGTCTCAGTCGTTACTAATCTATCCAGATCAAACTGTAGATAATCACATTATCAAGTAATTAAACTGAAAATGTCACTAAAATTATTTTTGCACATCATATTGGGGCGGCAGGGTAGCCTAGTGGTTAGAGTGTTGGACTGGTAACCGGAGGGTTGCAAGTTCAAAGCCCCGAGCTGACAAGGTACAAATCTATTGTTCTGCCTCTGAACAGGCAGTTAACCCACTGTTCCTAGGCCATCATTGAAAATAAGAATTTGTTCTTAACTGACTTGCCTAGTTAAATAAAGGTAAAAACAAAATGGCACCCTGTTATAATAATAATAACAACATATGCCTTATAGCAGACAATTTTATCCTAAGTGACTTATGGGTAATCTCAGGAATTGAACCAACTATCTTAGTGTTACAAACACCACGCGCTACCAACTGAGCTTCAGAGCACTACACTACTTCTGACCAGGGACCATAGTGTAGGGAATAGGGTGCCGTTTGGTAGGCCATCTTCGTTCCCTTCGTAGTGCACTGCCCATAGGGCTCCCGTCGAAAGTAGTGCACTAAAAAGGGAATAGGCTGACATTTCATCTGAATAATTAATATCTAAATAATAATTAATGAATTAATTCAAATAATTAATTAAAACAATATCATAACTGCCATCGATAAGAGACATTACTGTGCAGCCGTGTTCATCGATCTGGCCAAGGCATTCTTCTCTGTCAATCACCACATTCTTATCGGCAGACTCAACAGCCTCCAACACTCTACTCAACAAATCAGATGCAGTCTATCCCAGTGTCATCCGTTTTGTCACCAAAGCCCCACATACTACCCACCACTGCGACCTGTACGCTCTCGTTGGCTGGCCCTCGCTTCATACTCGTCGCCAAACCCACTGGCTCCAGGTCATCTACAAGTCTCTGCTAGGTAAAGTCCCGCCTTATCTCAGCTCACTGGTCACCATAGCAGCACCCACCCATAGCACACGCTCCAGCAGGTATATCTCACTGGTCACCCCCAAAACCAACAAAACATTTTTTTACTGAAGCTGGAGACTCATATCTCCCTCACTTAGCTTTAAGCACCAGCTGTCAGAGCATCTCACAGATCACTGCACCAGCACATAGCCCATCTGTAAATAGCCTATCCAACTACCTCACCCCCATACTGTATTAATTCATTCATCTTGCTCCTTTGCACCCCGGTATCTCTACTTGCACATTCATCTTCTGCACATCCTACCATTACAGTGTTTAATTTCTATATTGTAATTACTTCGCCACCATGGCCTATTTATTGCCTTACCTCTCTTATCCTACCTCATTTGCACTCATATTACATTTACATTACATTACTGTATATAGACTTTTTCTACTGTATCATTGACTGTATGTTTGTTTATTCTATGTGTAACTTTGTGTTGTTGTATGTGTCAAACTACTTTCCTTTATCTTGGCCAGGTTGCAGTTGTAAATGAGAACTTTTTCTCAACTAGCCTACCTGGTTAAATAAAGGTGAAAGAAAAATAAAATAAAATGTGATTGTGATCACACCACCAGGAATATTTACCAGACTTCGTTAACTGTGTGTTCTCATCTTTAAATTAAAACTCTACCCCGAAAAAAACATTTTTGTATTTGTTTCGTCAGTCCATTGTTGGCATAGTCAATGTTTTGCTTGTTAGCAATCAAGTTTTGAATATATGCATCTTTCAAAATACATAAATCAATGCAAAACGCATTATACAGAAATGATTTATGTATTTTGAAATATGTTCAAAACTGGGTCTTTGACTGGTCTCGCTTGTTGTCCTTTTGAAAATATATATAAGGAAGAAAGGCAAGTCTGGCCAAGGTGATTGTCAGACTGTGTGTGTGTGTGTGCGCGTGTGTGTGCGTGTGTGCGTGTGTGGGTGTGTGTGTGTGTGTGTGGGTGTGTGTGTGTGTGTGTGTGGGTGTGGGTGTGTGTGTGGGTGTGTGTGTGTGCGTGTGCGTGTGGGTGTGTGTGTGTGTGTGTGTGTGTGTGTGTGTGTGTGTGTGTGTGTGTGTGTGTGTGTGTGTGTGTGTGTGTGTGTGCGTGTGCGTGTGCGTGTGTGTGTGTGTGTGTGTGCGTGTGCGTGTGCGTGTGCGTGCGTGCGCGAGTGTGTGCGTGCGTGCGTGTGTGTGCGTGTGGGTGTGGGTGTGTGTGGGTGTGTGGGCGTGTGGGCGTGTGTGTGTGGGTGTGGGCGTGTGGGCGTGTGTGTGTGTGTGTGGGTGTGTGTGTGTGGGTGTGGGCGTGTGTGTGTGGGTGTGGGCGTGTGGGCGTGTGTGTGTGTGTGTGTGTGTGTGGGTGTGTGGGTGCGTGCGTGTGCGTGTGTGTGTGTGTGTGTGTGCTGTACAATGTGGGTGGGAGAGTGAATGAATGTGACCACCTCAGGGTACACAGTGATGCAGCAACATGTAATATATAACATGGTGAGGATCACTGATGGTCAGGAGGAGAGGAGTGGATGAGGAGAGGAGTGGATGAGGAGAGGAGAGTGGACATCACAGTCACAGTTCTCAGCAGTGGTCTGGAGTAAGGGCAAGGGGAGAGGACTCTGCCACACAGAGGAAGCATCCATTCAAACTCACTCTACTGTCTCATTATTCAGCTAGTCACACACACACAAACACACTCACACACACACACAAGGATGGGAAGGACAGAGGGAGGGCGAGGTGAGACAACTATTAGAAGCAGTATTTGTTAGTTTTCCTCGCCATCGTTCATCAGACAACAGATGAACCATTGGAACATAAACTGTGTTTAAAGCTGTAAACAATGGAACGAAGCTGCTCAGGCCAAGTCCTTTCAAATTCACAAAGTCCTTCATCTACAGTCAAATAGAAAGAAAACAACTGTACAAGTGGAGTCTGGTGGGAGGGCCTATAGGAGGACCGGCTCATTGTAATGGCTGGAATGGAATCAATGGACTGTATCAAACACATCAAACATATGGAAACCACATAGACTCCGGTCCATTAATTCCATTTCACCCATTACCGTGAGACATCCTACAGCCCTTGTCACTGAACAAAACTGTGTGTCTGAACAGCGACAACACTGCATCTCCCACAGAGAGATTAACGGCGTTCTTCTTTTGTTGAAAGAAAGTCGGACCGAAATGCAGCGTGTAAGTTACTCATGTTTATTAGGAAGACAAACGAACGAACTATACACTAATAAATACAAAAACAACAAACAGAACGTGAAACCTATTACAGCCTGACTGGTGCTCACTACACAGAGACAGGAACAATCACCCACGAAATACAAAGCAAAACCAGGCTACCTAAATACGGTTCCCAATCAGAGACAAGGAGAATCACCTGACTCTGATTGAGAACCACCTCAGGCAGCCAAACCTTTTAAACACACACACCCCTAATCAGCTACAATCCCAACTACTACAAACCCCAATATGAAACCACAATACATAATAAACCCATGTCACACCCTGGTCTAACTATCTAATAAACTAAAACACAAAATACTAAGACCAAGGCGTGACAGCACCATGTCTCTCCCACAGACAGATTAAGAATTTGATCTTAACTGACTTGCCTAGTTAAAAAAAAGGGTAAAAAAAACTAGAAACAACAGAGCCATGTAGATAGATTATATATATATATATTTTTTATTTTTTTTATTTCACCTTTATTTATTTAACCAGGTAGGCTAGTTGAGAACAAGTTCTCATTTACAACTGCAACCTGGCCAAGATAAAGTATAGCAGTGTGAACAGACAACAACACAGAGTTACACATGGAGTAAACAATAAACAAGTCAATAACACAGTAGAAAAAAAGGAAAATAAATAAATATATGTATATATACATATATACATTGTGTGCAATATATATATATATATATATATATATATATATATATATATATATATATATATATATATATACATTGTGTGCCAAAGGCATGAGGAGGTAGGCAAATAATTACAATTTAGCAGATTAACACTGGGGTGATAAATGATCAGATGGTCATGTGCAGGTAGACATACTGGTGTGCAAAAGAGCAGAAAAGTAAATAAATTAAAACTGTATGGGGATGAGGTAGGTCAATTGGGTGGGCTATTTACTGTGAAAAACTGCATCCAGTTTGCTGAGTAGAGTATTGGAGGCTATTTTGTAGATGACATCGCCGAAGTCGAGGATCGGTAGGATTGTCAATTTTACTAGGGTAAGTTTGGCGGCGTGAGTGAAGGAGGCTTTGTTGCGAAATAGAAAACAGACTCTAGATTTGATTTTAGATTGGAGATGTTTGATATGAGTCTGGAAGGAGAGTTTCCAGTCTAGCCAGACACCTAGGTACTTATAGATGTCCACATATTCTAGGTCGGAACCATCCAGGGTGGTGATGCTAGTCGGGCGTGCGGGTGCAGGCAGCGATCGGTTGAAAAGCATGCATTTGGTTTTACTAGCGTTTAAGAGCAGTTGGAGGCCATGGAAGGAGTGTTGTATGGCATTGAAGCTCGATTGGAGGTTAGATAGCACAGTGTCCAAGGTAGGGACGGAAGTATACAGAATGGTGTCGTCTGCGTAGAGGTGGATCACGAAATCGCCCGCAGCAAGAGCAACATCATTGATATATACAGAGAAAAGAGTCGGCCCGAGAATTGAACCCTGTGACACCCCCATAGAGACTGCCAGAGGACCGGACAACATGCCCTCCGATTTGACACACTGAACTCTGTCTGCAAAGTAGTTGGTGAACCAGGCAAGGCAGTCATTAGAAAAACCAAGGCTATTGAGTCTGCCGATAAGAATATGGTGATTGACAGAGTCGAAAGCCTTGGCAAGGTCGATGAAGACGGCTGCACAGTACTGTCTTTTATCGATGGCGGTTATGATATCGTTTAGTACCTTGAGTGTGGCTGTGAGTGTGATGTAGTTATCCCATAACTACATCACAATACCCCATAATGACATCACAATATCCCATAATGACAAAAAATGAAATGAAAATAATTGCTAATCTCTCACAAAGAAAAAACTATCACATTTACATAAGTATTCAGACCCTTTACTTAGTAACTTGTTGAAGCACCTATGGCAGCGATTACAGCCTTTGCCCGAGTCTGAGGTCTAGAGGTCTGCTCTAGAGCAGGTTATCATCAAGGATCTCTCTGTACTTTGCTCTGTTCATCTTTCCCTCCATCCTGACTCATCTCCCAGTCCCTGCTGTTGAAAAACATCCCCACAGCATGATGCTGCCACCATCATGTTTCACCGTAGGGATGGTGCCAGGTTTCCTCCAGGCGTGACACTTGGCATTCAAGACAAAGATTTCCTTCTTGGTTTCATCAGACCAGAGAATATTATTTCTCATGGTCTGAGAGTCTTTAGGTGCCTTTTGGAAAACTCCAAGAGGGCTGTCATGTGCTTTTTACTGAGGAGTGACTTCTGTCTGTCCACTCTACCATAAAGGCCTGATTGGTGGGGTGCTGCATAGATGGTTGTCCTTCTGGATGGTTCTCCCATCTCCATAGAGGACCTCTGGAGCTCTGTCACAGTGACCATCGAGTTCTTGGTCACCTGTCTGACTGACCAAGGCCCTTCTCCCCCGATTGCTCAGTTTGGCCAGGCAGCCATTTCTAAGAAGAGTCTTGGTGGTTCCAATCTTCTTCCAATTAAGAATAATGGAGGCCAGTGTGTTCTTGGGGACCTTCAATGCTGCAGAAATATTTTGTTACCCTTCCCCAGTTCTGTAGCTCGGGGCAATCCTGTCTCAGAGCTCTATGGACAATTCCTTCGACCTGAAGGCTTGATTTTTGCTCTGACATGCACTGCCAACTGTGGGACCTTACAGGTGTGTACCTTTCCAAATGGAAACAGGATGCAGCTCAATTAACGAGTCTCGTAGAAAAGGTTCTGAATACTTATAAGTATTTCTGTTACTGTCGCACCCCGACCATAGTTTGCTTTGTATGTTTCTATGTTTTGGTTGGTCAGGGTGTGATCTGAGTGGGCATTCTATGTTGGATGTCTTGTTTGTCTATTTCTATGTCTGGCCTGATATGGTTCTCAAGTCTCTGATTGGGATCCATATTTAGGTAGCCTGGGTTTCACTGTGTGTTTGTGGGTGATTGTTCCTGTCTCTGTGTCTGCACCAGATAGGACTGTTTAGGTTTTCGTTCATTCATTGTTTTGTTAGTTATTTCATGTTTAGTTCCTTTTATTAAAGAACATGAATAACCACCACACTGCATTTTGGTCCGCTTCTCCTTCACCAGAGGAAAACCCTTACAGTTACATATATTTTTCATACATTTTTTCAAAACATTTCTAAAAACCTGTTGTCGCTTTGTCATTACGGGGTGTAGATTGAGGAGAAAAAAAACAAAATATGTAAATACATTTTTGAGTTAGTAACATTTTCAACGTAACAAAATATAGAAAAAACGAATGGCTCTGGATTAAATCAATCTGATAACTATCAGCTGAAGGTGAATCTGCATTATTGTAGTAGCTTTTGTCTGTCTCTCTGTAGTCAGTTATCATGCAACATTGCATAGCTAAGGCAAGACTAGGAAGAGAGGAGAGGCGTAGCGTGGAGATCCTTCCGCCAGTCAAGCACAACACTACCATCTGGTGTCTGCCACAGTCAGCATCACTAGAGAAAGCAGAGCAGAGCAGAACAGACGTCAGAGAGGAGGGTTTGTTTTTATGACTCACTCTCCCTCTCTCTCTTTCTCACTCTCTCCCTATCTCACTCTCTATCTTCCTCTCGCTCAATTCAATTAAAAACAGGGCTTTATTGGCATGGGAAACATGTGTTAATATTACCAAAGCAAGTGAAATAAACAATAAACAAAAGTGAGAAAACACAAAACAACACAAAAAGAAAACGATTAGAATTTAACAGTAAATATTACACTCGAAAACGTTTTAAAAAAGCAATGTTTTCGCACTCGCTCTTTCTGTTCAAGGGCATTTGTTTACACTGTTGTTTACATATGTTTACATTGTCAAAAGAAATAGATCAAATATTATTTGTCACATACACATGGTTAACAGATGTTAATGCGAGTGTAGCAAAGTGCTTGTGCTTCTAGTTCCGACCATGCAGTAATAACCAACGAGTAATCTAACCTAACAATTTCACAACACCAACCTTATACACACAAGTGTAATGGAATGGTTAAGAATATATACATAAAAATATATGAATGAGCGATGGCCGAACGGCATAGGCAACATGCAGTAGATGGTATAGATTGCAGTATATACATATGAGATGAGTAATGTAGGGTATGTAAACATTATATAAAGTGGTATAGTTTAAAGTGGCTAGTGATACATTTATTACAACAATTTTTCATTACTAAAGTGGCTGGAGTTGAGTCAGTGTCAGTGTGTTGGCAGCAGCCACTCAATGTTAGTGGTGGCTGTTTAACAGTCTGATGGCCTTGAGATAAAGCTGTTTTTCAGTCTCTCGGTCCCAGCTTTGATGCACCTGTACTGACCTCGCCTTCTGGATGATAGCGGGGTGAACAGGCAATGGCTCGGCTGGTTGTTGTCCTTGATGATCTTTATGGCCTTCCTGTGACATCGGGTGGTGTAGGTGTCCTGGAGGGCAGGTAGTTTACCCCCGGTGATGCGTTGTGCAGACCTCACTACCCTCTGGAGAGCCTTACGGTTGAGGGCGGAGCAGTTGCCGTACCAGGCGGTGATACAGCCCGCCAGGATGCTCTCGATTGTGCATTTGTAGAAGTTTCGGAGTGTGTTTGGTGACAAGACGAATTTCTTCAGCCTCCTGAGGTTGAAGAGGCGCTGTTGCGCCTTCTTCACGATGCTGTCTGTGTGAGTGGACCAATTCAGTTTGTCCGTGATGTGTATGCCGAGAAACTTAAAACTTACTACCGTCTTCACTTCTGTCCCATCGATGTGGATAGGGGGGTGCTCCCTCTGCTGTTTCCTGAAGTCCACAATCATCTCCTTTGTTTTGTTGACGTTGAGTGTGAGGTTATTTTCCCGCCAGGATGCTCTCGATTGTGCATCTGTATAAGTTTATGAGTGTGTTTGGTGACAAGCCGAATATCTTCAGCCTCCTGAGGTTGAAGAGGCGCTGCCACGCCTTCTTCACCACGCTGTCTGTGGGAAATAAACAATCAACAATGAACAGTATACATTCAACTTATATAGAATATAGACAATTCAAATGTTATATTATTGGCAATGTTGTAGCAATGCGCAAATAGTTGAAGTACAAAAGGGAAAATAAATAAACAGACAGATATAGGTTGTATTTACAATGGTATTTGTTCTTCACTGGTTGCCCTTTTCTTCTGGCGACAAATCTTTTTGCTGTGGTGATGGCACACCGTGGTATTTCACCTAATACTGTCGATATGGGAGTTACTGAGATCGGTTTTGTTTTCAAATTCTTTGTGGGTCATACATTTGGCAGGAGGCTAGGAAGCGTTTGAGAATTACTCATTTTTAAGTGGCTGTAGAATTTAACTGCTGTTTTCTGGATTTTGATAATTGGTGGGAATTGTCCCAATTCTGCTCTGCATTCATTATTTGGTGTTTATCTCTCTCTCCCCTTTCTCTTGCTCTGTCCTGCTATCTCAGTCTCTATCGCCATTTTTATCTCTCTCTCCCTTCACTCTTTCCGACATGTCTCTCTCCCGTCTCTCTCTCTACTATAACCACTATTGCTACCACTGCTATGAACACTACAACTGCTGGTACTACTAGCAGAACTACTACCGCTACTACTACTACTGCTACTGTAACCACTATTGCTACCACTGCTATGAACAGTACTACTGCTACTACTACTAACAGAACTACTACTGCTACTACTACTACTACAACGCCGATTGGACTACTATGACTAATTTACTACTACTTCTACCACAGTACTACTTCTACCACTATCACTACTTCTACTAATACTACTACTACTACTACTACTACTACTACTACTACTACTACAGTACTACGACTTCCACTATCACCACTACTACTACTACTACTACTACAGTACTATGACTACCACTACCACTACTACTACTACTACTACTACAGTACTATGACTACCACTACCACTACTACTACTACTACTACTACAGTACTATGACTTACACTACCACTACAACTACTACTACTACTACTACAGTACTATGACTACCACTACTACTACTACTACTACTACTACAGTACTATGACTACCACTACCACTACTACTACTACTACTACAGTACTATGACTACCACTACCACTACTACTACTACTACTACAGTACTATGACTACCACTACCACTACTACTACTACTACTACAGTACTATGATTACCACTACCACTACTACTACTACTACTACAGTACTATGACTACCACTACCACTACTACTACTACTACTACAGTACTATGACTACCACTACCACTACTACTACTACTACTACAGTACTATGACTACCACTACCACTACCACTACTACTACTACTACTGTACCACTTCTTAACTACTCCGACCACTAATAATACCACTACTTTACTACTGTATCACATCTACTACTACTACTTCTACGGTACTACTACTACTACGACTTATACTGAACTACTACTACTAATGAACTGCTACTACTAATGATACTACTACTACTACTACTGCTACTTCTACTGTACTACCACTACTACTACTACTGTACTACTTCTACCACTTCTACTGTACTACTACAACTAAAATACTGCTTCTACTACTGATACTACTACTACTACAGTACTACTACTAATACTAATATACCGCTACTATACTGCTACTACTACTAATACTACTACTACTACTAATATACCGCTACTACTATTGTATTACTACTACTACTGTACTGCTACTACTACTGATCTACAGCTACTACTACTACTACTACTACTACTACTACTACTACTACTACGGTACTACTACACTACTACTACTACTACTACTACTACTACTACTACTACTACTACTACTACTACTGTACTACTACAATACTACTACTACTATACTACTAGTACAACTACTGTACAACTACTGTACTACTACTGTACTACTACTACTACTGTACTACTACTACTACTGTACTACAACTGAACAACTACTGTACTACTACTACTACTGCTACTGATATACTGCTACTGCTACTAGTCCTAATATACTGCTACTACTACTAATAATATACTGCTAATACTACTACTACTACTACTACTACTACTAATATACTACTACTACTATTGTAATACTACTACTACTGTACTGCTACTACTACTGTACTGCTACTACTACTGATCTACAGCTACTACTACTAATATACTACTACTACTACTACTACACTACTGTACTACTACTACTACTACTACTGTACTGCTACACTACTACTACTACTACTACTGTACTACTGCAATACTACTACTACTATACTACTACTACTACATCTACTGTACGACTACTGTACTACTACTACTGTACTACTACTACTACTGTACTACAACTGTACAACTACTGTACTACTACTACTAATATACTGCTACTACTACTACTACTATACTGCTACTACTACTACTACTATAGTGCTACTACTACTGTACTAGTACTGTACTACTACTACTACTACTGTACTACTACTACTGTACTACTACTGTACTACCACTACTAATATATTGCTACTACTACTGCTACTAATATACTGCTACTACTACTACCACTGCTACTAATATACTGCTACTACTACTACTACTATACTGCTACTACTACTATACTTCTACTACTACTACTAATATACTGCTACTACTACTGTAATATTACTACTACTGTACTATTATTTCTACTGTAATATTACTACTACTGTACTATTATTTCTACTGTAATATTACTACTACTGTACTATTATTTCTACTGTAATATTACTACTACTGTAATATTATTTCTACTGTAATATTACTACTACTGTAATATTATTTCTACCTTAATATTACTACTACTGTAATATTATTTCTACTGTAATATTACTACTACTGTAATATTATTTCTACTGTAATATTACTACGACTGTAATATTACTACTACTGTAATATTATTTCTACTGAAATAATACTACTACTGTACTGCTACTAATACTGATCTACAGATAATACTGCTACTACTACTACTTCTACTGTACTACTACTACTACTGATACTACTACCACGACTTCTACTGCACTTCTACTACTAATGTAATACTACTACTGCTGTTACTACTACTAATGTACTGCTACTATTACTCCTACTAGTGTACTACCACTATTACTACTACTTATAATAATAGTATTAATAATAATAATAGTAATTTTAATGATGGAATGACATCTCTGCTTTATTCAGGGAGGTTTGCATACATTTATGACCAGCTTGCCTTTCAAACAATACATTGTATTAGTGCTTATTGCTGGGGTCGTCCTTATGCTACCTGTTCATCACTCAGTGTAATTGGGTCGAGGGAAGGTACAACTACAGTCCAATTTAGCCAACGGCCATTGATTCTCAAGCCCTGTGTCTACATCCCAAATGGTATTCTATTCCATAGAAAGTGCCCTACTTTTCACCAGAGCCCTATGGTCCATGGTCAAAGTAGAGCACCGACAACTAACAGGGTGACTTTTGGGCTGCAGTACTGTAAAACCTCTAAGCCATTCTGAAAGGTTGGCTAGCTAAATGTCATGGGGCGGCAGGGTAGCGTAGTGGTTAGAGCATTGGACTAGTATCTGAAAGGGCGCAAGTTCAAATCCCGAGCTGACAAGGTACAAAATCTGTCGTTCTACCCCTGAACAGGCAGTTAACCCACTGTTCCCAGGCCGATCATTGAAAATAAGAATTTGTTCTTAACTGACTTGCCTAGTTAAATAAAGGTAAAATAAACAAGACACCTCAGTACTGTAAAGCCTATAAGCCATTCTGAGACGTTGGCTAGCTATGTGACACATCAGTCTGTAAAACCTATAAGATTGTCTTGAGACGAGTGCTAGCTATGTGACACATCAGTCTGTAAAACCTATAAGATTGTCTTGAGACGAGTGCTAGCTATGTGACACATCAGTCTGTAAAACCTATAAGATTGTCTTGAGACGAGTGCTAGCTATGTGACACATCAGTCTGTAAAACCTATAAGATTGTCTTGAGACGAGTGCTAGCTATGTGACACATCAGTCTGTAAAACCTATAAGATTGTCTTGAGACGAGTGCTAGCTATGTGACACATCAGTCTGTAAAACCTATAAGATTGTCTTGAGAAGAGGGCTAGCTATGTGACACATCAGTCTGTAAAACCTATAAGATGTTCTAAGACGAGGGCTAGCTATGTGACACATCAGTACTGTAAAACCTATAAGATGTTCTAAGACGAGGGCTAGCTATGTGACACATCAGTACTGTAAAACCTATAAGATATGAGAAGAGGGCTAGCTATGTGACACATCAGTACTGTAAAACCTATAAGATATGAGAAGAGGGCTAGCTATGTGACACATCAGTACTGTAAAACCTATAAGATATGAGAAGAGGGCTAGCTATGTGACACATCAGTCTGTAAAACCTATAAGATGTTCTGAGACGAGGGCTAGCTATGTGACACATCAGTACTGTAAAACATATAAGATGTTCTGAGACGAGGGCTAGCTATGTGACACATCAGTACTGTAAAACCTATAAGATGTTCTGAGACGAGGGCTAGCTATGTGACACATCAGTCTGTAAAACCTATAAGATGTTCTGAGACGAGGGCTAGCTATGTGACACATCAGTACTGTAAAACCTATAAGATATTCTGAGACGAGGGCTAGCTATGTGACACATCAGTCTGTAAAACCTATAATATGTTCTGAGACATTGGCTAGCTATATTAGGGTCCACTCTGTAAAGCCTGCAAACCATTCTGAGATGTTGGCTAGCTATATTAGGGTCCACTCTGTAAAGCCTGAAAACCATTCTGAGATGTTGGCTAGCTCTATGAAACTCCAGTGCTGTGAAGACTGTAAGCCATTCTGAGATGTTGGCTAGCTCTATGAAACTCCAGTGCTGTGAAGACTGTAAGCCATTCTGAGATGTTGGCTAGCTCTATGAAACTCCAGTGCTGTGAAGACTGTAAGCCATTCTGAGATGTTGGTTAGCTATATGAAACTCCAGTGCTGTGAAGACTGTAAGCCATTCTGAGATGTTGGCTAGCTATATGAAACTCCAGTGCTGTGAAGACTGTAAGCCATTCTGAGATGTTGGCTAGCTATATGAAACTCCAGTGCTGTGAAGACTGTAAGCCATTCTGAGATGTTGGCTAGCTATATGAAAATCCAGTGCTGTGAAGACTGAAAGCCATTCTGAGATGTTGGCTAGCTATATGAAACTCCAGTGCTGTGAAGACTGTAAGCCATTCTGAGATGTTGGCTAGCTATATGAAACTCCAGTGCTGTGAAGACTGTAAGCCATTCTGAGATGTTGGCTAGCTATATGAAACTCCAGTGCTGTGAAGACTGTAAGCCATTCTGAGATGTTGGCTAGCTATATGAAACTCCAGTGCTGTGAAGATTGTAAGCCATTCTGAGATGTTGGCTAGCTATATGAAACTCCAGTGCTGTGAAGACTGTAAGCCATTCTGAGATGTTGGCTAGCTATATGAAACTCCAGTGCTGTGAAGACTGTAAGCCATTCTGAGATGTTGGCTAGCTATATGAAACTCCAGTACTGTGTAGACTGTAAGCCATTCTGAGATGTTGGCTAGCTATAGATTTCACACCTCAGTACTTCATCGAAACATACTAAAACACCAGTAAAGGGGACATAGTGGGGGGTCAGTCTGAGTCCGCTGCTGAATATTGCAGTGTTATTGCAGTGTGTGTGTGTGTCTGTGACACACACACATTCACCAACCCCGCCCGTTCCACTCTGACTCAGAGCAGCTTCACTAAACCAGGTTCAGAAATTAAACAACACATGTAAGTTTAACCATTTATTATAAAAGATAACCATGCATTGTAAGGCATTAGGGCTCTGCTCCTTCAGGTTAACTCACTGCCAGAGCCAAGTGTTAGGGGTTAGGGCCCTGCTCCTTCATTGTAGCTCACTGCCAGAGCGAAGTGACACAGAGATGATACTATAACTAAAGGCTGTGAGCTCAAAATGCTACTGTATATATATCAGCAGAACCACAGCCGATGAACTATCTGTACGGCAGAATCCGTTGTTTAAGAGCTCTAAATAGACCAGCGAAGGTCCTTCTACCATAGATGACTGACTACTAGTCAACGTGTGATTAATAAATACAGTACGTGTAGCATGAGCAAATGCAGCCTTATGACTATTTCACATGCACCGTAAGGTTCCCTCGAAGAGGCAAGACGAGCGGTCATCTTGGTACATGAGAATGTTCTACGTTTGAGCCAAAACCAACCACCTGCAAAATAGATGCACCGCCGGGTGCCGGACACTCATCTGAGCTAATGGTGTTTGTTACTGTATCAGATGTGATGCAGAACAGAAACAACTCAATTACTGAACTGTAGTGATGACACAGCCATGATCATACTAGTCATTACTGAACCGTAGTGATGACACAGCCATGATCATACTAGTCATTACTGAACCGTAGTGATGACACAGCCATGATCATACTAGTCATTACTGAACCGTAGTGATAACACAGCCATGGTCATACTAGTCATTACTGAACCGTAGTGATGACACAGCCATGATCATACTAGTCATTACTGAACCGTAGTGATGACACAATCCTGATCATACTAGTAATCATACTATCATTACTGCCGGAGCTCATGTAGGCTCCACCCTCTGAGTGACACATTGTAGGCAGTAGAAAATTACGGCCCATGATCTTGAGGGTCAAGCCGTGACCGATGAGAAGCAGTGCTGATACGTAAATGTAAATGTAATGAGTGGGCAGCCCATAGATCTGCACTTGGCCCCCAGCACTGACAAAGGAACTAGAGTCATGAGGAGTTATAGGATGTTATCATTGGTACCAATAAAATTTGATTTGATTCGATTGCTGAGTGTTCAAGTACTGTTAACATGTAAGTGTCAATGAATCAACAGGATTTTATGTATGATGCCAGATTAAAGGGATGGAACTTTTGAGACTGAAGGACCTATAAAAGCAATCAAACAGTCTCTAGCAACGGGTGTCGTCGTCGGATGAGGAGGATTCGGACCAAAGCGCGGCGTGGTAAGTGTTCATGACTTTACCTCTTGAAACTCTGGGGGCAGTATTTCATTTTTGGATGAAAAACGTTCCCGTTTTAAACACGATATTTTGTCACAAAAAGATGCTCGATTATGCATATAATTGATAGCTTTGGAAAGAAAACACTCCGAAGTTTCCAGAACTGCAAAGATATTGTCTGTGAGTGCCCCAGAACAGGAGCTACAGGCAAAACGTAGATGAAACTGCAACCAGGAAATGAGCAGGATTTTTGAGGCTCTGTTTTCCATTGTCTCCTTATATGGCTGTGAATGCGACAGGAATGAGCCTGCCCGATCTATCGTTTCCCAAAGGTGTCTGCAGCATTGTGACGTATTTGTAGGCATATCATTGGAAGATTGACCATAAGAGACTACATTTGCCAGGTGTCCACCCGGTGTCCTCCGTCGAAATTGGTGTGTCATTTTCAGCTGCTGGTATTTTTCCATGGGATTCTGAGACAAATGCAGGCTTCCACGAACTGCATATCAATGAAGAGATATGTGAAAAAACACCTTGAGGATTGATTCTAAACAACGTTTGCCATGTTTCGGTCGATATTATGGAGTTAATTTGGAAAAAGTTTTGACGTTTTGGTGACTGAATTTTCGGTTCGTTTCGGTAGCTAAATGTGATGTACAAAACGGAGCGATTTCTACTACACAAAGATTCTTTCAGGAAAAACTGAACATTTGCTATGTAACTGAGAGTCTCCTCATTGAAAACATCTGAAGTTCTTCAAAGGTAAATTATTTTATTTATTTGGTTTTCTGGTTTTTGTGAAAATGTTGCGTGCTAAATGCTACGCTAAATGCTAAGCTAGCTATCAATACTCTTACACAAATGCTTGATTTGCTACGGTTCAAAAGCATATTTTGAAAATCTGAGATGACAGTGTTGTTAAGAAAAGGCTAAGCTTGAGAGCAGGCATATTATTTTCATTTCATTTGCGATTTTCAGAAATCGTTAACATTGCGTTATGCTAATGAGCCTGAGGCTGTATTCACGAACCCGGATCCGGGATGGGTAGTATCAACAGGTTAAACAGAACACTGAAGCAAAAATGACAAATTGAATAAAAGAAACCGCAACAGTCCTGTCAGCTACTAAACACTAAACAGAAAACAACTACCCACAAAACATAGGAGGGAAAAAGCTACCTAAGTATTGTTCCCAATCAGAGACAACGATAGTCAGCTGTCCCTGATTGAGAACCATACCCGGACAAAACAAAGAAATACAAAACATAGAAAAAGAACATAGAACGGCCACCCCAAATCACACCCTGACCAAACCAAAATAGAGACATAAAAAACTCTCTATGTTCAGGGCGTGGCGTGAGGTTTAATGTAACCCAACACCATCGCCTTATGTGAACTCAAACTGGTGCTACTGAGAGGAGAGAGACACTCCTGATATGCGTGTTGATTGATTTTCCCGTAAAGAGAGAAGGGTCCTGACAGCTGAGATGAACTGAATCCCTGCTATCGGGACCAAGATAAGCAAGGCTGTCTTTGCCTTTCTGAAATTACAAATGGAATGGTTATGAAATACAAGACATCGTACAGAGAGAAGAGCAGACCATGACTACTCCAGAGTGCACAGGTCTGCTTTGACACACCATCACATCACAGAGTATACCAACAACCCCGCAAAACCACAACTACAACAGAGCAACATGCAGTCGTGTAAAGTACTTAAAACCTCTTACCCCCCCTACTTTTTTCAATTTCCGCCTGAAGACATACCCAAATCGAACTGCCTGTAGCTCAGGCAAAGAACCAAGGATATGCATATTCTTGATTTCATTTGAAAGAAAACACTATGACGTCTGTGTAAATGTGAATTGAATGTAGGAGAATATAACACAATAGATCTGGTTTAGATAATACAATGAAATTTTTATTTTTTCATTTTTATTTTTGTATCATCATCTTTAAAATGAACAAGATAAAACAAACATTCAGATAGGATGATGGGGGCAATTCCAGTGAACAACATACGAGGCCAATAGTACTTGTGCAAAGTTTCAGAGTGATAACTTCCAAAATGAGTGTGCTACATGACATTTATCATGAAGTCACTCGGGTGTCCCACACAAGTAGCCCAAATGTACCCAAGTGGCCAAATTGGTGAAGTTATACATTTTGAATGGAATAACTATATGCAAAATACCAAAATGGTATTCTAACACAACCCCCCCCCCCCAAAATGGAGAAAAAACATGAAAAAATATATATAGACATTTACAAAACAACACTTTCAATATTTGGAAGACCCTCAGTCCTCTACACAATATTGTGCTGCTGATGCCAGGTGCCATAGCAGTCTCTTTCTGCTGTAAAGCAGAGGGTCACCAAGCTTGTGGAGCAGGTGATGGGGGACTTAATTTAGCAAAGAACACAGCGACGCCTCCATGCTGTGCCCTTTTAGCCCTGAGGCACATCCATGCCTGCTGAAATACATTTGAGCAGATGAACACCACTTGTGGCAGGATCTGTATGAACCAGCTTCAGTGGGGGATGGACACCTTGGCACTGGGGGCCCCCATTCGGAGTCAGTGTCACTGTGAATTTTTTTTTTCAGTTAGAATAGTTTCACATATGAGCCCTGTATCAACAGGTATAATAAAATATATATATATATATATATATATATATATATATATATATATATATATATATATATATATATATATATATATAGAGAGAGAGAGAGAGAGCGTACAGGGAATATAAGGTTGAATACATTATTATGACGTGCTAGATCTACTGTCTCTTTTATATTATGACATTATTGCTAGGTCTACTGTCTTTAATATATTACAACAGACCAGCTGTATCTACTGTCTCCATTTCACTTTGGCCATTGTTGTGGGCCTGCCTTCCCCTCAACAGCCTCCAATAGGCTATTTCATGTGGGGTTGGGGTGGGGCGGCAGACACACGCATCTCACATTTCATTACATTACATTTGTATATATTGCTAGTCAAAAAAAATTCAATCACAAATAATATTTTATATTTTTAATTTTCAAACAACGGCATTAGTATGAGAAGAACTTACCAGTCCAAAACGATGCCCTCTCCGTTCAAAAAATATTCCTTCATTTGGGAATCGCTAAATGAGTCGTCCTGCAACAATCTCTGTCTCACATTCCCGATCAATTTCTTCTAATATTGTGTGTATATCTGTATATCTAGACTTAGATTTAGCTTTCCCTGACTTAGTCGCCATACTGATTGATATATAAACAGCTGAAGATGCACTTTACCAAAACAACACACTGGTCATCCCTACTGCATCTGATGTAGAGAACTCACTAAACACAAATGCTTTACTTGTAAATTGTGTTGGAGTGTGCCCCTGGCTGTCCGTAAATTTAAAAAAACTAGAAAATCTTGTCATCTGGTTTCCTTAAAAATAACACATTTGAAATTATTCATACTTTTAATTATGATACTTAAAGTACATGTAAAACCAAATAGTTTTAGACTTTTACTCAAATAATATTTTACTGGGTGACTTTCACTTGAGTGAATTTTCTATTAAGGTATCTTTACTTTTACTCAAGTATGACAATTGGGTACTTTTTCCACAACAGGCTACCTGTAACTACCTGTACTATCCAGAGCCGAATGTCACTACTGATGCTGCTCAGCAGTGGCTGAACATACGCAACATGCCCAGCATGCACAGAGTGCAGGAGAGAGGGCCATGATCATCTAAAACCTAGACCTACAATATAGTCTAACAGAGCTGAAGACTATGTCTAATGGTGTATGCTGGTAAACCATGAGAGATGTCTGAAATAAGGTGAAATAAATGTTCTAATAGAACATTCCCATAGAGAAATGAACTTCTTGATCGCCAACAACGGATCGCCATTGTGGGTGTTTAGCAAGCCAACGCATGTTAGGTAAAGCTACTGTAGCGTCACCAGCCAATCCAACGCATGCTAGGTAAAGCTACTGTAGCGTCACCAGCCAATCCAACGCATGCTAGGTAAAGCTACTGTAGCGTCACCAGCCAATCCAACGCATGCTAGGTAAAGCTACTGTAGCATCACCAGCCAATCCAACGCATGCTAGGTAAAGCTACTGTAGCATCACCAGCCAATCTAATGCATGCTAGGTAAAGCTACTGTAGCGTCACCAGCCAATCCAACGCATGCTAGGTAAAGCTACTGTAGCGTCACCAGCCAATCCAACGCATGCTAGGTAAAGCTACTGTAGCGTCACCAGCCAATCCAACGCATGCTAGGTAAAGCTACTGTAGCGTCACCAGCCAATCCAACGCATGCTAGGTAAAGCTACTGTAGCATCACCAGCCAATCTAATGCATGCTAGGTAAAGCTACTGTAGCGTCACCAGCCAATCCAACGCATGCTAGGTAAAGCTACTGTAGCATCACCAGCCAATCTAATGCATGCTAGGTAAAGCTACTGTAGCATCACCAGCCAATCCAACGCATGCTAGGTAAAGCTACTGTAGCATCACCAGCCAATCCAACGCATAGAATGTAAAGCTATTGTAGCATCACCAGCCAATCCAAAGCATGCTAGGTAAAGCAACTGTAGGATCACCGGCCAATCCAACGCATGTTAGGTAAAGCTACTGTAGCGTCACCAGCCAATCCAACGCATGCTAGGTAAAGCTACTGTAGCGTCACCAGCCAATCCAACGCATGCTAGGTAAAGCTACTGTAGCGTCACCAGCCAATCCAACGCATGCTAGGTAAAGCTACTGTAGCATCACCAGCCAATCTAATGCATGCTAGGTAAAGCTACTGTAGCGTCACCAGCCAATCCAACGCATGCTAGGTAAAGCTACTGTAGCGTCACCAGCCAATCCAACGCATGCTAGGTAAAGCTACTGTAGCATCACCAGCCAATCTAATGCATGCTAGGTAAAGCTACTGTAGCGTCACCAGCCAATCCAACGCATGCTAGGTAAAGCTACTGTAGCATCACCAGCCAATCTAATACATGCTAGGTAAAGCTACTGTAGCATCACCAGCCAATCCAACGCATGCTAGGTAAAGCTACTGTAGCATCACCAGCCAATCTAATGCATGCTAGGTAAAGCTACTGTAGCATCACCAGCCAATCCAACGCATGCTAGGTAAAGCTACTGTAGCGTCACCAGCCAATCCAACGCATATAATGTAAAGCTATTGTAGCATCACCAGCCAATCCAAAGCATGCTAGGTAAAGCTACTGTAGCATCACCAGCCAATCCAACGCATGCTAGGTAAAGCTACTGTAGCATCACCAGCTAATCCAATGTTACTGTAAGCTATAAAAGCCTTGATTGGTCATTGCATAGAGATACAGCGCTAGCTCCCCCACTAAGGTGCAAGGTGAAGACTTGAAATCTGAGGGGGAAAAAATAGTTAATGTTAGCAGTAGTAATCAAATAATATATGCTTACTGATGGAAAGACCCAGTAATGTTGAGCCTGAGACACACTGACGCCATACCAGTTGAAAAAAGATATCTTACTGCTCAACTGCTGGACAGAGCAGATAGCGGCCCCTGACCATTTGGCCCATCAAAATGGTGGTAGATATGAGTCACGCTCAGCTAAAATGACTGTAGCAGAGTGAGCCGCGTCAGGGTTAAAAAATACCTGGATGTACACTATGTTCAAGCACGCATAATAACATACGTACCTAGTATCCCCCCCTTTCACGTTCCTACTATCCTAATATTGTATACTCCTAAAAATCCCTAACTCGATGCTTCATGATCACTATGGCAAATAAAATTTGATTTGATTTCATTTGATGGTGAGAATGAAAGATGACCAACTAATTCACAACTGTTAGTTTACCCAGTAAGGAACAATCTGCCGAGACGACAATCTCACCACTATTAGATACTAGCAAAAGGGATCAGCCAGAGAAGCGACCACTTAGTGTAAAAGACAGCTATGGATGACAGTAACCTGAGAACCATGCAATAAGATCAGATAGTACTATAAATCCCACAGGGGGGAAATTGATTGCACCAGCCAATCATACATCACGATACTCAATAAAACACCAGACATGAATGTAATGCCTCATTGGGTAAGAAACATCCTGTTTGCACCTGGGTAAAAATAATCTGTCTGCCTTCGTACTGCGATGCTTCCCGGCAGATGCAATGGAAGCGGTGGCTTCTATGTCACCACGAGCTCGCCTTGTCGTGACGATGAGCAGATGATACAAGACATAAAAGCCGATGCATGAATTAACATGTGCATCACCTTGACAGTGTGATGAATGCAGATCCTAAACATGCATGTGTTCAAGTAAAAACAATCCCCGCAGCCGTGATCCAATACTGTGAGGAGGCCATGATCTAATACTGTGAGGAGGCCATGATGCGATACTGTGAGGAGGCCATGATGCAATACTGTGAGGAGGCTATGATCCAATACTGTGAGGAGGCCATGATGCAATACTGTGAGGAGGCCATGATGCAATACTGTGAGGAGGCCATGATGCAATACTGTGAGGAGGCCATGATGCAATACTGTGAGGAGGCCATGATGCAATACTGTGAGGAGGCCATGATGCAATACTGTGAGGAGGCCATGATGCAATACTGTGAGGAGGCCATGATGCGATACTGTGAGGAGGCCATGATGCAATACTGTGAGGAGGCCATGGTGCGATACTGTGAGGAGGCCATGATGCAATACTGTGAGGAGGCCATGATGCAATACTGTGAGGAGGCCATGATCCAATACTGTGAGGAGGCCATGATGCAATACTGTGAGGAGGCCATGATCCAATACTGTGAGGAGGCCATGATGCGATACTGTGAGGAGGCCATGATGCGATACTGTGAGGAGATAATGAAGCAAAGAAATCAGCTAACACCTGAATGCATTAAAGTTGCAGCATGTGATGCATGAAGAACTAGAATGTAAGACATGAACGTATTGAAATGCAACCAGAGTTAAAACCTGACGAGATTGAAGAGCTCTCTACAATACATACACTACAATACATACACTACAAATTATTGTTGTCTATCGACAATGATAAGGTACCGGGGTCTTACAACATTGATGAGGAAGATAGATGATGATATTGCCACTCCTATTTGTCAAATCGTCAATGTCAGCCTACTTGAAAGTGTGTGCCCTGAGGCCTGAAGGGAAGCAAAAGCCAATCCACTTCCTAAGAATAGTAAAAGCCCCCTTTACTGTCCCAAATAGCTGACCAATCAGCCTGGTACCAAGCCTCGTAAACTTTTGAAAATAAATGGCGTTTGACCAGATACAATGCTATTTCACAGTAAACAAATTGACAACAACCATTCAGCACGCTTATAGGGAAGGATATTCAACAAGCGCAGCATATACACCCATTATTGATGATTGGCTGACATAATTTGATGATACAATGATTGTGGGGGCTGTTTTGTTCGACTTCAGTGCTGCTTTTGACATTATCGATCATAGTCTGCTGCTGCAAGAGAAATGTGTTATGTCACCTCCTGCTATATTGTGGATAAAGAGTTACCTGTCTAACAGAACACAGATGGTGTTCTTTAATGGAAGCCTCTCCAACATAATCCAGGTAGAATCAGGAATTCCACCAGGGCAGCTGTCTAAGCTCCCTACTTTTTTCAATCTTTACTAATGACATCCCACTGGTTTTGAGAAACGTATATTTCAAAATCTAAGAAGCATTGTATTTGGGACAAATCATTCACTAAATCCTTAACCTCAACTACATATTCAGTGGTGTAATTTACTTAAGTAAAAAATACTTGAAGGTACTGCTTAAGTTGTTTTTTGGTATCTGTACATTACTTTACTATTTACATTTTTGACAACTTTTACTTATACGTCACTACAAGGCAAGTCAGTTAAGAACAAATTCTTATTTACAACGACGGTCTACACCGGCCAAACCAGGATGACGCTGGGCCAATTGTGCACCGACCTATGGGACTCCCGATCACGGCCTGTTGTAATACAGCCTGGAATCGAACCAGGGTGTCTGTCTGTAGTGATGAAGTCAATCTCTCCTCCACTTTGAGCCAGGAGAGATTGATGTGCATATGATTAACTCTAGCTCTCTGTGTACATCTAAGGACCAGCCGTGCTGTCCTGACCTTGGCAAATTGCAATTTTCCCTCTTTGTGGCACCTGACCACACGACTGAACAGTAGTCCAGGTGAGACAAAACTAATGGATGTAGGATCTGCCTTTTTGATAGTGCTGTTAAGAAGAAAAAGCAGCGCTTTATTATGGTCAGACTCCTCTGAAAAATGGCTAATAATCATCCTAACCTACAGCTGCAGATAATGATAAAGTAAATATAACTAAATGACTGAATAATACCGTAAAATGTGCACTACCGTTCAAAAGTTTGGGGTCACTTAGAAATGTCTTTGTTTTATAAAATAAAGCACATTTTTTTTATCCATTAAAATCACATCAAATTGATCAGAAATACAGTGTAGGCCAGCATGACTGAGTCGACTCTTCACTGTTGACGTCAAGACTGGTGTTTTACGGGTACAATTTCATGAAGCTGCCAGTTGAGGACTTCTGAAGTGTCTGTTACTCAAAATAGACACTCTAATGTACTTGTCCTCTTGCTCAGTTGTGCACTGGGGTCTCCCACTCCTCTCTTTATTCTGGTTAGAGCCAGTTTGCGCTGTTCTGTGAAGGGAGTAGTACACAGCGTGATACGAGATCTTCAGTTTCATGGCATTTTCTCACATGGAATAGCTGTCATTTCTCAGAACAAGAATAGACTGATGAGTTTTAGAAGAAAGTCTTTGTTTCTGACCATTTTGAGCCTGTAATCGAAACCCACAAATGCTGATGCTCCAGATACTCAACTAGTCTAAAGAGGTCCAGTTTTATTGCTTCTTTAATCAGGACAACAGTTTTCAGCTGTGCAAACACAATTGCTAAATAGTTTTCTAATGATCAATTTGCCTTTTAAATGATAAACTTGAACTATCTTGACATTCCGTTAAAAATCTGTCATTTCCAGCTACAATAGTCATTTACAACAATAACAATGTCAACACGGTATTTCTGATCAATTTGATGTTATTTTAATGGACAACAAATTTGCTTTTCTTTCAAAAACAAGGACAATTCTACGTGATCCCAAACTTATGTACTGTAGTGTATGTCAATAGGGTGACTCATTGCAACAGTATGCACTAATGAGATCGAAAATACACTGGCAACTCAGACCAGCACACTCATTCAGACAGGTCAGTTAGTGAATGTCTTCTGGACAGGTCAGTTAGTGAATGTCAACCAGACAGGTCAGTTAGTGAATGTTACCCAGACAGGTCAGTTAGTGAATGTCTTCTGGACTGGTCAGTTAGTGAATGTCAACCAGACAGGTCAGTTAGTGAATGTTTTCTGGACAGTTCAGTTAGTGAATGTTACCCAGACAGGTCAGTTAGGGAATGTCACCCAGACAGGTCAGTTAGTGAATGTTTTCTGGACAGGTCAGTAAGTGAATGTCACCCAGACAGGTCAGTTAGTGAATGTCTTCTGGACAGGTCAGTTAGTGAATGTCACCCAGACAGGTCAGTTAGCGAATGTTACCTAGACAGGTCAGTTAGTGAATGTCACCCAGACAGGTCAGTTAGTGAATGTCACCCAGACAGGTCAGTTAGTGAATGTTAGCCAGACAGGTCAGTTAGCGAATGTTACCTAGACAGGTCAGTTAGTGAATGTCACCCGGACAGGTCAGTTAGTGAATGTCACACAGACAGGTCAGTTAGTGAATGTCTTCTGGACAGGTCAGTTAGTGAATGTTACCCAGACAGGTCAGTTAGTGAATGTTACCCAGACAGGTCAGTTAGTGAATGTCACCCAGACAAGTCAGTTAGTGAATGTCACCCAGACAGGTCAGTTAGTGAATGTTACCCAGACAAGTCAGTTAGTGAATGTCACACAGACAGGTCAGTTAGTGAATGTCTTCTGGACAGGTCAGTTAGTGAATGTCACCCAGACAGGTCAGTTAGTGAATGTTACCCAGACAGGTCAGTTAGTGAATGTTACCCAGACAGGTCAGTTAATGAATGTCACCCAGACAGGTCAGTTAGTGAATGTTTTCTGGACAGGTCAGTTAGTGAATGTTACCCAGACAGGTCAGTTAGTGAATGTTTTCTGGACAGATCAGTTAGTGAATGTTTTCTGGACAGGTCAGTTAGTGAATGTTACACAGACAGGTCATTTAGTGAATGTCCCCCAGACAGGTCAGCTAGTGAATGTCGCACAGACAGGTCAGTTAGTGAATGTCACCCATACAGGTCAGTTAGTGAATGTCACACAGACAGGTCAGTTAGTGAATGTCACACAGACAGGTCAGTTAGTGAATGTCTTCTGGACAGGTCAGTAAGTGAATGTCACACAGACAGGTCAGTTAGTGAATGTTTTCTGGACAGATCAGTTAGTGAATGTTTTCTGGACAGGTCAGTTAGTGAATGTCACCCAGACAGGTCAGTTAGTGAATGTCTTCTGGACAGGTCAGTTAGTGAATGTAACCCAGACAGGTCAGTTAGTGAATGTTTTCTGGACAGGTCAGTTAGTGAATGTTACCCAGACAGGTCAGTTAGTGAATGTCACCCAGACAGGTCAGTTAATGAATGTTACCCAGACAGGTCAGTTAGTGAATGTCACCCAGACAGGTCAGTTAGTGAATGTTACCCAGACAGGTCAGTTAGTGAATGTCACACAGACAGGTCAGTTAGTGAATGTCTTCTGGACAGGTCAGTTAGTGAATGTAACCCAGACAGGTCAGTTAGTGAATGTTTTCTGGACAGGTCAGTTAGTGAATGTTACCCAGACAAGTCAGTTAGTGAATGTCACACAGACAGGTCAGTTAGTGAATGTCTTCTGGACAGGTCAGTTAGTGAATGTCACCCAGACAGGTCAGTTAGTGAATGTTACCCAGACAGGTCAGTTAGTGAATGTTACCCAGACAGGTCAGTTAATGAATGTCACCAAGACAGGTCAGTTAGTGAATGTTTTCTGGACAGGTCAGTTAGTGAATGTTACCCAGACAGGTCAGTTAGTGAATGTTTTCTGGACAGATCAGTTAGTGAATGTTTTCTGGACAGGTCAGCTAGTGAATGTCGCACAGACAGGTCAGCTAGTGAATGTCGCACAGACAGGTCAGTTAGTGAATGTCACCCATACAGGTCAGTTAGTGAATGTCACACAGACAGGTCAGTTAGTGAATGTCACACAGACAGGTCAGTTAGTGAATGTCTTCTGGACAGGTCAGTAAGTGAATGTCACACAGACAGGTCAGTTAGTGAATGTTTTCTGGACAGATCAGTTAGTGAATGTTTTCTGGACAGGTCAGTTAGTGAATGTCACCCAGACAGGTCAGTTAGTGAATGTCTTCTGGACAGGTCAGCTAGTGAATGTTACCCAGAGAGGTCAGTTAGTGAATGTCTTCTGGACAGGTCAGTTAGTGAATGTCACCCAGACAGGTCAGTTAGTGAATGTTACCCAGACAGGTCAGTTAGTGAATGTCACACAGACAGGTCAGTTAGTGAATGTCTTCTGGACAGGTCAGTTAGTGAATGTAACCCAGACAGGTCAGTTAGTGAATGTTTTCTGGACAGGTCAGTTAGTGAATGTTACCCAGACAGGTCAGTTAGTGAATGTCACCCAGACAGGTCAGTTAGTGAATGTTACCCAGACAGGTCAGTTAGTGAATGTCTTCTGGACAGGTCAGTAAGTGAATGTCACACAGACAGGTCAGTTAGTGAATGTTTTCTGGACAGATCAGTTAGTGAATGTTTTCTGGACAGGTCAGTTAGTGAATGTCACCCAGACAGGTCAGTTAGTAAATGTCTTCTGGACAGGTTAGTTAGTGAATGTTACCCAGACAGGTCAGTTAGTGAATGTCACCCAGACAGGTCAGTTAGTGAATGTCACCCATACAGGTCAGTTAGTGAATGTCACACAGACAGGTCAGTTAGTGAATGTCACACAGACAGGTCAGTTAGTGAATGTCACACAGACAGGTCAGTTTTTGAATGTTACCCAGACAGGCCAGTTAGTGAATGTTACCCAGACAGTTCAGTTAGTGAATGTTACCCAGACAGGTCAGTTAGTGAATGTCTTCTGGACAGGTCAGTTATTGAATGTCCCCCAGACAGGCCAGTTAGTGAATGTCTTCTGGACAGGTCACATTTACATTTACATTTAAGTCATTTAGCAGACGCTCTTATCCAGAGCGACTTACAAATTGGTGAATTCACCTTCTGACATCCAGTGGAACAGCCACTTTACAATAGTGCATCTAAATCATTAAGGGGGGGGGGGTGAGAAGGATTACTTATCTTATCCTAGGTATTCCTTGAAGAGGTGGGGTTTCAGGTGTCTCCGGAAGGTGGTGATTGACTCCGCTGTCCTGGCGTCGTGAGGGAGTTTGTTCCACCATTGGGGGGCCAGAGCAGCGAACAGTTTTGACTGGGCTGAGCGGGAACTGTACTTCCTCAATGGTAGGGAGGCGAGCAGGCCAGAGGTGGATGAACGCAGTGCCCTTGCTTGGGTGTAGGGCCTGATCAGAGCCTGGAGGTACTGCGGTGCCGTTCCCCTCACAGCTCCGTAGGCAAGCACCATGGTCTTGTAGCGGATGCGAGCTTCAACTGGAAGCCAGTGGAGAGAGCGGAGGAGCGGGGTGACGTGAGAGAACTTGGGAAGGTTGAACACCAGACGGGCTGCGGCGTTCTGGATGAGTTGTAGGGGTTTAATGGCACAGGCAGGGAGCCCAGCCAACAGCGAGTTGCAGTAATCCAGACGGGAGATGACAAGTGCCTGGATTAGGACCTGCGCCGCTTCCTGTGTGAGGCAGGGTCGTACTCTGCGGATGTTGTAGAGCATGAACCTACAGGAACGGGCCACCGCCATGATGTTGGTTGAGATCGACAGGGTGTTGTCCAGGATCACGCCAAGGTTCTTAGCGCTCTGGGAGGACGACACCGTGATGGCGAGGTCATGGAACGGGCAGTCCTTCCCCGGGAGGAAGAGCAGCTCCGTCTTGCCGAGGTTCAGCTTGAGGTGGTGATCCGTCATCCACACTGATATGTCTGCCAGACATGCAGAGATGCGATTCGCCACCTGGTCATCAGAAGGGGGAAAGGAGAAGATTAATTGTGTGTCGTCTGCATAGCAATGATAGGAGAGACCATGTGAGGTTATGACAGAGCCAAGTGACTTGGTGTATAGCGAGAATAGGAGAGGGCCTAGAACAGAGCCCTGGGGACACCAGTGGTGAGAGCGCGTGGCGAGGAGACAGATTCTCGCCACGCCACCTGGTAGGAGCGACCTGTCAGGTAGGACGCAATCCAAGCGTGGGCCGCGCCGGAGATGCCCAACTCGGAGAGGGTGGAGAGGAGGATCTGATGGTTCACAGTATCGAAGGCAGCCGATAGGTCTAGAAGGATGAGAGCAGAGGAGAGAGAGTTAGCTTTAGCAGTGCGGAGCGCCTCCGTGATACAGAGAAGAGCAGTCTCAGTTGAATGACTAGTCTTGAAACCTGACTGATTTGGATCAAGAAGGTCATTCTGAGAGAGATAGTGGGAGAGCTGGCCAAGGACGGCACGTTCAAGAGTTTTGGAGAGAAAAGAAAGAAGGGATACTGGTCTGTAGTTGTTGACATCGGAGGGATCGAGTGTAGGTTTTTTCAGAAGGGGTGCAACTCTCGCTCTCTTGAAGACGGAAGGGACGTAGCCAGCGGTCAGGGATGAGTTGATGAGCGAGGTGAGGTAAGGGAGAAGGTCCCCGGAAATGGTCTGGAGAAGAGAGGAGGGGATAGAGTCAAGCGGGCAGGTTGTTGGGCGGCCGGCCGTCACAAGAAGCGAGATTTCATCTGGAGAGAGAGGGGAGAAAGAGGTCAGAGCACAGGGTAGGGCAGTGTGAGCAGAACCAGCGGTGTCGTTTGACTTAGCAAACGAGGATCGGATGTCGTCGACCTTCTTTTCAAAATGGTTGACGAAGTCATCTGCAGAGAGGGAGGAGGGGGGGGGAGGGGGAGGAGGATTCAGGAGGGAGGGAGGAGGGAGGGAGGGAGGAGGTCAGGAGGGAGGAGGTCAGTTATTGAATGTCCCCCAGACAGGCCAGTTAGTGAATGTCCCCAGACAGGCCAGTTAGTGAATGTCCCCCAGACAGGCCAGTTAGTGAATGTCCCCCAGACAGGCCAGTTAGTGATTGTCTTCTGGACAGGTCAGTTATTGAATGTCCCCCAGACAGGCCAGTTAGTGAATGTCTTCTGGACAGGTCAGTTAGTGAATGTTACCCAGACAGGTCAGTTAGTGAATGTCCCCCAGACAGGCCAGTTAGTGAATGTCTTCTGGACAGGTCAGTTAGTGAATGTTACCCAGACAGGTCAGTTAGTGAATTTTACCCAGATAGGTCAGTTAGTGAATGTTTTCTGGACAGGTCAGTTAGTGAATGTCACACAGACAGGTCAGTTAGTGAATGTTACCCAGACAGGTCAGTTAGTGAATGTTACCCAGATAGGTCAGTTAGTGAATGTTTTCTGGACAGGTCAGTTAGTGATTGTCTTCTGGACAGGTCAGTTAGTGAATGACTTATGGACAGGTCAGTTAGTGAATGTCTTTTGGACAGGTCAGTTAGTGAATGTTACCCATACAGGTCAGTTAGTGAATGTTACCCAGACAGGTCAGTTAGTGAATGTTTTCTGGACAGATCAGTTAGTGAATGTTTTCTGGACAGGTCAGCTAGTGAATGTCGCACAGACAGGTCAGCTAGTGAATGTCGCACAGACAGGTCAGTTAGTGAATGTCACCCATACAGGTCAGTTAGTGAATGTCACACAGACAGGTCAGTTAGTGAATGTCACACAGACAGGTCAGTTAGTGAATGTCTTCTGGACAGGTCAGTAAGTGAATGTCACACAGACAGGTCAGTTAGTGAATGTTTTCTGGACAGATCAGTTAGTGAATGTTTTCTGGACAGGTCAGTTAGTGAATGTCACCCAGACAGGTCAGTTAGTGAATGTCTTCTGGACAGGTCAGCTAGTGAATGTTACCCAGAGAGGTCAGTTAGTGAATGTCTTCTGGACAGGTCAGTTAGTGAATGTCACCCAGACAGGTCAGTTAGTGAATGTTACCCAGACAGGTCAGTTAGTGAATGTCACACAGACAGGTCAGTTAGTGAATGTCTTCTGGACAGGTCAGTTAGTGAATGTAACCCAGACAGGTCAGTTAGTGAATGTTTTCTGGACAGGTCAGTTAGTGAATGTTACCCAGACAGGTCAGTTAGTGAATGTCACCCAGACAGGTCAGTTAGTGAATGTTACCCAGACAGGTCAGTTAGTGAATGTCTTCTGGACAGGTCAGTAAGTGAATGTCACACAGACAGGTCAGTTAGTGAATGTTTTCTGGACAGATCAGTTAGTGAATGTTTTCTGGACAGGTCAGTTAGTGAATGTCACCCAGACAGGTCAGTTAGTAAATGTCTTCTGGACAGGTTAGTTAGTGAATGTTACCCAGACAGGTCAGTTAGTGAATGTCACCCAGACAGGTCAGTTAGTGAATGTCACCCATACAGGTCAGTTAGTGAATGTCACACAGACAGGTCAGTTAGTGAATGTCACACAGACAGGTCAGTTAGTGAATGTCACACAGACAGGTCAGTTTTTGAATGTTACCCAGACAGGCCAGTTAGTGAATGTTACCCAGACAGTTCAGTTAGTGAATGTTACCCAGACAGGTCAGTTAGTGAATGTCTTCTGGACAGGTCAGTTATTGAATGTCCCCCAGACAGGCCAGTTAGTGAATGTCTTCTGGACAGGTCACATTTACATTTACATTTAAGTCATTTAGCAGACGCTCTTATCCAGAGCGACTTACAAATTGGTGAATTCACCTTCTGACATCCAGTGGAACAGCCACTTTACAATAGTGCATCTAAATCATTAAGGGGGGGGGTGAGAAGGATTACTTATCTTATCCTAGGTATTCCTTGAAGAGGTGGGGTTTCAGGTGTCTCCGGAAGGTGGTGATTGACTCCGCTGTCCTGGCGTCGTGAGGGAGTTTGTTCCACCATTGGGGGGCCAGAGCAGCGAACAGTTTTGACTGGGCTGAGCGGGAACTGTACTTCCTCAATGGTAGGGAGGCGAGCAGGCCAGAGGTGGATGAACGCAGTGCCCTTGCTTGGGTGTAGGGCCTGATCAGAGCCTGGAGGTACTGCGGTGCCGTTCCCCTCACAGCTCCGTAGGCAAGCACCATGGTCTTGTAGCGGATGCGAGCTTCAACTGGAAGCCAGTGGAGAGAGCGGAGGAGCGGGGTGACGTGAGAGAACTTGGGAAGGTTGAACACCAGACGGGCTGCGGCGTTCTGGATGAGTTGTAGGGGTTTAATGGCACAGGCAGGGAGCCCAGCCAACAGCGAGTTGCAGTAATCCAGACGGGAGATGACAAGTGCCTGGATTAGGACCTGCGCCGCTTCCTGTGTGAGGCAGGGTCGTACTCTGCGGATGTTGTAGAGCATGAACCTACAGGAACGGGCCACCGCCATGATGTTGGTTGAGATCGACAGGGTGTTGTCCAGGATCACGCCAAGGTTCTTAGCGCTCTGGGAGGACGACACCGTGATGGCGAGGTCATGGAACGGGCAGTCCTTCCCCGGGAGGAAGAGCAGCTCCGTCTTGCCGAGGTTCAGCTTGAGGTGGTGATCCGTCATCCACACTGATATGTCTGCCAGACATGCAGAGATGCGATTCGCCACCTGGTCATCAGAAGGGGGAAAGGAGAAGATTAATTGTGTGTCGTCTGCATAGCAATGATAGGAGAGACCATGTGAGGTTATGACAGAGCCAAGTGACTTGGTGTATAGCGAGAATAGGAGAGGGCCTAGAACAGAGCCCTGGGGGACACCAGTGGTGAGAGCGCGTGGCGAGGAGACAGATTCTCGCCACGCCACCTGGTAGGAGCGACCTGTCAGGTAGGACGCAATCCAAGCGTGGGCCGCGCCGGAGATGCCCAACTCGGAGAGGGTGGAGAGGAGGATCTGATGGTTCACAGTATCGAAGGCAGCCGATAGGTCTAGAAGGATGAGAGCAGAGGAGAGAGAGTTAGCTTTAGCAGTGCGGAGCGCCTCCGTGATACAGAGAAGAGCAGTCTCAGTTGAATGACTAGTCTTGAAACCTGACTGATTTGGATCAAGAAGGTCATTCTGAGAGAGATAGTGGGAGAGCTGGCCAAGGACGGCACGTTCAAGAGTTTTGGAGAGAAAAGAAAGAAGGGATACTGGTCTGTAGTTGTTGACATCGGAGGGATCGAGTGTAGGTTTTTTCAGAAGGGGTGCAACTCTCGCTCTCTTGAAGACGGAAGGGACGTAGCCAGCGGTCAGGGATGAGTTGATGAGCGAGGTGAGGTAAGGGAGAAGGTCCCCGGAAATGGTCTGGAGAAGAGAGGAGGGGATAGAGTCAAGCGGGCAGGTTGTTGGGCGGCCGGCCGTCACAAGAAGCGAGATTTCATCTGGAGAGAGAGGGGAGAAAGAGGTCAGAGCACAGGGTAGGGCAGTGTGAGCAGAACCAGCGGTGTCGTTTGACTTAGCAAACGAGGATCGGATGTCGTCGACCTTCTTTTCAAAATGGTTGACGAAGTCATCTGCAGAGAGGGAGGAGGGGGGGGGAGGGGGAGGAGGATTCAGGAGGGAGGGAGGAGGGAGGGAGGGAGGAGGTCAGGAGGGAGGAGGTCAGTTATTGAATGTCCCCCAGACAGGCCAGTTAGTGAATGTCCCCCAGACAGGCCAGTTAGTGAATGTCCCCCAGACAGGCCAGTTAGTGAATGTCCCCCAGACAGGCCAGTTAGTGATTGTCTTCTGGACAGGTCAGTTATTGAATGTCCCCCAGACAGGCCAGTTAGTGAATGTCTTCTGGACAGGTCAGTTAGTGAATGTTACCCAGACAGGTCAGTTAGTGAATGTCCCCCAGACAGGCCAGTTAGTGAATGTCTTCTGGACAGGTCAGTTAGTGAATGTTACCCAGACAGGTCAGTTAGTGAATTTTACCCAGATAGGTCAGTTAGTGAATGTTTTCTGGACAGGTCAGTTAGTGAATGTCACACAGACAGGTCAGTTAGTGAATGTTACCCAGACAGGTCAGTTAGTGAATGTTACCCAGATAGGTCAGTTAGTGAATGTTTTCTGGACAGGTCAGTTAGTGATTGTCTTCTGGACAGGTCAGTTAGTGAATGACTTATGGACAGGTCAGTTAGTGAATGTCTTTTGGACAGGTCAGTTAGTGAATGTTACCCATACAGGTCAGTTAGTGAATGTCTTCTGGACAGGTCAGCTAGTGAATGTTACCCAGACAGGTCAGTTAGTGAATGTCTTCTGGACAGGTCAGTTAGTGAATGTCCCCAGACAGGTCAGTTAGTGAATGTGTTTCCAGCTAAACTTTTCATCAGGGTTCCAGACAATAACCCTAAGTCAGATCATTTGTACAAAATATAAAGTGTGACTGCCGGCGCAAGTCACACTAAGTAATGTGACTCGGATGTAAATTGTCTCATTGATTGTGTGCCTTGCTTGTCTTGTGAACAGTAATGGCTACTATCAATTTATAATCAGCCGCATAGAGACCTAAACATGTCATCAAGAAAACATTACTACTCACTGTATATCAACATAGAGTCTGGATCACTAGCCTAGCATTGGCTACTTCTTCCTTGTATGATGAGGGATGGTTCTCCTTGAGGGTTGTATGTTGACCAAGAGCACAGACTCTGCCCTAAAGCTGACATTGTGAACAACCATACAATAGATTACTCTTGAAACTAATTCTACTTAGCTAGCTAGCTAACTAGTCGTTTGTAGCAGACTATTGACTGAAAATAGCAGTCAGTAGAGCAGCAACATGGTTGATCGTCGCAATCAATGACGTCCCTGCAGAAGCCTAAACATTGCAGAGTGAGCATATTGAACGACGCAAGCAAGGTTCAACAAAGATGTTGAGGATTCCAAAAGAAAGTTCATATCAGAAACAACAAGCTTGGGGTGTGTTGGATTCTGGCTTGAAATATACTGATTCCTGTCACCATATTAGACTATATTGATTGTTTTAAATTAAAAAATATATATTAAAACCTCTTAGGGATCCCTTCACCCCCATTCCCGCTCGAATCCCGGTAACGGGATTGATTTGACAACATCCAGTGAAATTGCAGCACGCCAAATTCAAAAACAGAAATACTCATAATAAGAATTAATTAAACATACAAGTGTTATACATCGAAATGCAGGATAATTTGTTGTTAATCCAGCCACAGTGTCAGATTTCAAAAAGGCTTTACGGCGAAAGCAGACCATGTGATTACCTGAGGACAGTGCCCCACATACAAACACATGAAAATCATATTCCAACCAGGCAGGTGCTACACAAAACTCAGAAATAACAATAATTTCATGCTTTAGCTTTGAAGATTTTCTTCTGTTGGCACTCCAATATGTCCCATAAACATCACAAATGGTCCATTTGTTCGATTAATTCCTTCTTTATATCCCCATAATGTCCATTTATTTGGCGCGTTTGATTCACAAATACACCGGTTCCAACCCCCCCAACATGACTACAACGTATCTAATAAGTTACCTGTAAACTTGGTCCAAACATTTCAAACAACGTTCCTAATCCAAACTTATGTATCCTAAAACGTAAATAATCGATCAAATTTAAGAAGGGAAATACTGTGCTCAATACCGGACGAAAAAAGCGCGAAGCACGTTCCAGTTCACACGCTCCAGAAGATTTGAATCCCTTTGTGTGACACATGGAGAGAACAGGGCTACTTCTTCATTTCTCAAAGGAAAAACATCAAACCATTTCAAAAGACTGTTGACATCTAGTGGAAGCCTTAGGAATTGCAATCATATTTCTATTAAAAAGGGATTACCATAGAAAACGAATGGAAAATTCATTGAGCTCAAACATTTTTTTCCCTGGATGGAATGTGCTCGGGGTCTTGCCTGCCAAATCAGTTCTGTTATTCTCACATACATTATTCAAACGGTTTTGGAAATGTCAGAGTATTTTCTATCCAAATCTACTAATAATATGCATATCCTAGCTTCTGGGCCTGAGTAGCAGGCAGTTTACTTTGGGCACGCTTTTCATCCGGACGTGAAAATACTGCCCCCTAGCTCAAAGAGGTCAATTAAGAGTGAATAGGAACTCTGTATGGAAAGTTACTGAGTGAGACAAGGGGAAGAGCAGAAGGTTAATGTTCTACTCAAACATGCTGATGCTGATGAATACTAATATTCCTATGGAAGGAGGTAAAGAGTAAGAGTCTTGTTTCAGTTCCTGATAAGGCAGGCCGGCTGCTGAAAAACTATGACCAGCAGGGATGTGGAACTACAGATAAGGTCAACAGTTGAAGAGAGAAGAAGCGTCTGGGAATGGGGGCCATAGAGGCCCACCCCGAAGACCATCTAACTACATTCCAGTCTCAAGTACAGAATTGTACAGTACACACACTTCCATGCCCATAAGGGCTCTAGACTTAGGCAGGGCCATGACAATACCACTAAGAGGAACATACTGAATTTCTTCCTAGAAACAGAAAATTATATTTTTTATTTATCTTAGACAAGCTAGGAGATGACTCGTTTGAGTGTATACATATATGCTGTGAACTGTAGGTTGTTGATGTTCGCAGCTAAACCATCCAGTGGGTTGAATAAACCTGCTTTGAGCTTTTGTTTTTTGTCGCCGTTCGTTTTGTTTTTTTACTCTGTTTGTTCAGAACATAACAAGTGTAACCGCTAGTTACAGCGACACGGAAGCAAGAGACACCAGTGCATACGAGCATGTGACATGTGACAGGAAGCGTTTGTAGACTTGTCAACTAAACAGACCGTATGTAATTAGAGTGTGTATACAATTAGTAGAATATCTGATCATGCACTCAGCTGATGCCACCACACTCAGGTTTCCCTTCTGAACTGTCTACGCTTCGTTTGTAACACTGGGGGAGGCACAGAAGTCTGCCTCACATGAATAACGTGACAGCAGGACTTATTAGTTATCAATAAATGTTAGAAACATAGTTTGAACAGAAATCCCCATAAGATCAACCTCGATTCGTATCCACAGTTAAGACGGCCTCCGAGCTACAGCAAACAAAGACAAGTAGGAGAGATACTCGACAACAATAACAAAAATCTAACAAAAGGACTGAACCGAGATGTTCTTCCTAAAGGACTAATTTGGACTAAAATATTTAACAGAGACATTATTATTGGAACACTCAATACAAAGACAGAGATTAATTGTGTTATTTGGCTCACTTTAAACCTCTACAGGATCAGTGTCTTCCCACCTCCCCACGGTTGAGTTAACGTAGGCTAATGCGATTAGCATGAGGTTGTAAGTAACAAGAACATTTCCCAGGACATAGACATATCTGATATTGGCTGAAAGCTAAAATTCTTGTTAATCTAGCTGCACTGTCCAATTTACAGTAGATATAACAGTGAAATAATACCATGCTATGGTTTGAGGAGAGTGCACAGTTATGAACATGAAAATGTATTAATAAACCAATTAGGCACATTTGGGCAGTCTTGATACAACATTTTGAACAGATATGCAATGGTTCAGTCTAACACTTTGCACGTACACTGCTGCCATCTAGTGGCCAAAATCTAAAGTGTGCCTAACCTGGAATAGTGCATTGTGTCCTCTCTCTTGCATTTCAAAGATAATAAAGAAAGAAATACAAACAAAACGTGTTTCTTTTCTTTGTATTATCTTTTACCAGATCTAATGTGTTATATTCTCCTACATTCATTTCAGATTTCCACAAACGTCAGTGTTTCATTTCAAATGGTATCAAGAATATGCATATCCTTGCTTTAGGGCATGAGCTACAGGCAGATAGATTTGTTATGTTATTATAGGTGAAAATTTTAAAAAAGGGTGCGGATCCTGAAGAGATTTTAAAACATTCCCTGGTATTCGTCCTTTTGGAGGTTCTTCTTGGTAAGTCCTTTTGTTGGATGTTGTCACCTGGTCTGTTTCACCTGTCCTTGTGCTTGTCTCCACCCCCTCCAGGTGTCGCCCAACTTCCCCACTTATCCTCTGGGTATTTATACCTGTGTTTTCTGTCTGTCTGTGCCAATTTGCCTTGTTTGTCAAGCTTACCAGCATTTGTCCTGTCAGCGTCTGTCTATTCCCAGGTTCTCTTTCTCTTGGCCTCTAGCCTGACTCATGTCCTACTGTGCCATTAAATATTATATATCCTAAGCCTGCTGCTCAGTCATTCAGTTTCCCTGATAAGAACTCTGTCAAAACGGTTTGTTATTCTAAATGTCACCACAATTGAACAATTTATGCACCTGTAAGATTTGGATAAGCTTAGAAACATTTTCCTGTAGGAGTTGGATCAGCCTGGAAACATTAGCCTGTAGGAGTTGGATCAGCAAGGAAACCCTTTCCTGTAGGAGTTGGATCAGCGGGGAAACATTTTCCTGTAGGAGTTGGATCAGCCTGAAAACATTTTCCTGTCGGAGTTGGATCAGCATGAAAACATTTTCCTGTAGGAGTTGGATCAGCCTGGAAACATTTTCCTGTAGGAGTTGGATCAGCGTGGAAACATTTTCCTGTAAGAATTGGATCAGCCTGGAAACATTTTCCTGTAAGAATTGGATCGGCCTGGAAACATTTTCACCTCTTTTCTTCTTCTTTACTACAGCTAGGTAATGAAAGTACGTTCAAAACAATCTATTACTTTGTCAGTCGACCCTACTCGTAATCATTCCCAAGGGCTATTAGCTTTTTACACTACTGGGCCCAAACCTAAAGCTTTTTACACTACTGGGCCCAAACCTAAAGCTTTTTACACTACTGGGCCCAAACCTAAAGCTTAGATTTACTCACTAATGCCAGATAGGCTAAACAATTAAATAATCTAATAAAAATGTTTTGTAATAACGCAGCAGGAGAGCAACCCAGGCTGTATAAAACACATAGAAATGTGAAGGTTTGAGGAATTAAGGAATTTTGCTTTTGGAGAAACATCCAAATCTGAAGTCAAATTGGTCAAACCATGATTGTTGGAGAAAGCTACCAGACTAAACCAAAGTAGGGCTGGCTGAATCAGGTCGGTAGGTCTTCCTTTCACTTTGCATCTAGGAGTAGGTAGACTTGCCCCCTAACAGCTAACCCAGGGTCAGATATATTTTAATCCCCTTATGGTTGAGGTTAACGATTGGCAGGGGGGAAAGGCCATCTGATTCCATCTGATTCCATCTGATTCTAGATCTGTGGTTAAGGACAACTCAAGAACAAGTATTCCTGCATTTGTTTTCAGTCAAAAATACCCAGTAGTGAGCTGATCATAGTCTTTTCATTTCATGAGAACAGTGAACTGGCCTGAAATCCAGAACATGTTTTGTGCTAACATTCCACTCCTTGTGCTGTCTTATCATGACAAGGAGTGGAAAATAGTGGAATGTTAGCACAAACAGACTGGATTTCTCAAGTGTAATAAAATATTTACCACCTTCAATTCATTTATAATGTCCTTCTAATGTAATTGTCTTTTATTATTAACTAAATCTATGCAATTTACCATAATATCTCAGGGCATGCTGTAGCATTTTACAATCTCAAGCTGCACCACCTCGGTTTCACCACTAGGTGGTGTAGCTTCACCATGAGATGTTTGTACAACAATGTCGGGGAGAATCTCAATTGATTTTTCTTTGATTCCTCGCTTCCTCTCTCCTCACCTCCTTCTGAAAACACACTGAATGAGAAGGTACGAAGGGAGTGACCACTTCGGTCATGTTATTATAGAGCCTGCTACATCCGGCCATTAGATGGAGATCTCTCATCTCTCATTCACACTCCCTACATCCCAGTAATCTGTTTGTTCTGTCAAAGTGTTCACCTCCACACACATTTAAACATCATTGGATTGGTGTAATGGAACAAGAGGGAGTTCACCATATTTCTCATACCAAGTGAAGTCCTTTTCTTTTAGACCAATGAAGGGAAGTAAACAAGTTCACACTGCAGGAGACAGGACATTTTATTGTGTTTCAAATGGTACCCGACTCCCTATATCAGGGGTGTTAGACTCATTCCTTGGAGGAACTAGTGTCTGCAGGTTTTGGGGGGGGTTTCATTTCAATTAAGACCTAGACAACCAGATGAGGCAGAGTACATGACTAATTACTGACCTGATTTAATCAATCATTTCAAGGACGGAGCAAAAACCATCCGACACTCGGCCCCTCCGTGAAATGAGTTTAGCACGTGTTCCCTACATAGTGCACTACTTTGGACCAGAGTCAAAAGCAGGAAAAGATTGATTTAATTTATTTCTTAAACCTTTATTTAAAAAGAAAAAACCCATTGATCAAGGGAGACCTGGCCAAGAAGGCAGCAACAATCAATACATTACAGAATTAAAACATAGACCGATACGACACAATTCAAGTACATGAACCAGCCTATAAAAAAACTATACAGGGTGCAATTTGGGACAGCGCCGTGGAGTGTTGTCTGCAGATTGTGTTCTTCTGAATGTAGTTACAATAAAATCACAACAAAAGGCATTCTGTAAAAAGAAAAACAGTATTTTTGCAAGCTGCTAAAACAGACATGACAGATCCCATTCAGAACATCACAATGCACTCACAATAACAGCAGGAAACAGCACCAAATACTGGGGCATAGTAAACTGACTAAGAAAATAAATAAAAGTAGAATTGAATTGGTGGTTGTACTTTCATCTAAAATCAAAGTCCACTTGGTGGTCTCCTTCACCCCGATCCTTGACATTGTCTTGGAAGTCGACTATTTCATTTGATTCATAAGGGCGTCGACATCGAAAAAAGACATTACAGACAAATTACTTTATAATTTGTACACATTTTAAAACAGTAACGTGTAGTGTATCTATCAGTTACACACACATGTCAGTACACACACACAACCAGTAGGTCACATGTCAGTACATACACACAACCAGTAGGTCACATGTCAGTACATACACACAACCAGTAGGTCACATGTCAGTACACACACACAACCAGTAGGTCACATGTCAGTACACACACACAACCAGTAGGTCACATGTCAGTACACACACACACAACCAGTAGGTCACATGTCAGTACATACACACAACCAGTAGGTCACACGTCAGTACATACACACAACCAGTAGGTCACATGTCAGTACACACACACAACCAGTAGGTCACATGTCAGTACACACACACAACCAGTAGGTCACATGTCAGTACACACACACAACCAGTAGGTCACATGCCAGCACATACACACAACCAGTAGGTCACACGTCAGTACATACACACAACCAGTAGGTCACATGTCAGTACACACACACAACCAGTAGGTCACATGTCAGTACATACACACAACCAGTAGGTCACATGTCAGTACACACACGCAACCAGTAGGTCACACGTCAGTACATACACACAACCAGTAGGTCACATGTCAGTACACACACACAACCAGTAGGTCACATGTCAGTACACACACACAACCAGTAGGTCACATGTCAGTACACACACAACAACCAGTAGGTCACATGTCAGTACACACACACAACCAGTAGGTCACATGTCAGTACACACACACAACCAGTAGGTCACATGTCAGTACACACACACAACCAATAGGTCACACGTCAGTGCATATACACAACCAGTAGGTCACATGTCAGTACACACACACAACCAGTAGGTCACATGTTAGTACACACACACAACCAGTAGGTCACATGTCAGTACATAAATACAACCGGTAGGTCACATGTCAGTAGACAGAACCAGTAGGTCACACGTCAGTACGTACACACAACCAGTAGGTCACATGGAGGAGAGGCGCTGTGCCGTGAAGTGTTGCTTTATCTGTTTTTTCAGGTCTGCTGTTCACTTGAGCTCGATAAGATTGAAGGGAATTCCATGCACTCATGGTTCTGTATAATATTGTACGTTTCCTTGAATTTGTTCTGGACGTGGGGACTGTGAAAAGCCCACTGGTGGCATGTCTGGTGGGGTAATAAGGGTGTGTGTGTCGGTGCTGTGTGTAAGTTGACTATGCAAAACATTTGGAATTTCCCAAAAAATGTATGTTTCTTATGAAAAATAACTCTTAGCCAAGAGAGACTGGTATGCATAGTATTTATATCAGCCCTCTGATTACAATGAAGAGCAAGACGTGCCGCTCTGTTCTGGGACCAGATGCAGCTTAACTCGGTCTTTCCTTGCAGCACTTGACCACATGACTGGACAACAATCAATAATAGTCAAGATCAGACAGATGTATAAAACGGAAGTTATAATGCCTTATAACATTTTTGTAAGTATCTATGACCTTTTATGCTAGGCTACTCCAACCCTGTTTTTGGAAAGCTACCCTGCTGTACGGTTTTTCGCTCCAACCCCCTAATCTAGCAAACCTGATTCTAATAATCCGCTTGTTGATCATTTAAATGAGGTTATTTTCAACTGGGGTTGAAGACGAAAACGCCAGCTACCCAGGAAAAAGGGGGTGAGAGCCCCCTAGGGTTGAAGTCAAAAAGGGCAACTCCCCAGGAAAAAGGGGTTGAGAGCCCCCTGGGGTTGAAGTCGAAAACGCCAGCTACCCAGGAAAAAGGGGGTGAGAGCCCCCTGGGGTTGAAGTCAAAAAGGGCAACTCCCCAGGAAAAAGGGGTTGAGAGCCCCCTGGGGTTGAAGTCGAAAACGCCAGCTACCCAGGAAAAAGGGGGTGAGAGCCCCCTAGGGTTGAAGTCAAAAAGGGCAACTCCCCAGGAAAAAGGGGTTGAGAGCCCCCTGGGGTTGAAGTCGAAAACGCCAGCTACCCAGGAAAAAGGGGTGAGAGCCCCTGGGGTTGAAGTCAAAAAGGGCAACTCCCCAGGAAAAAGGGGTTGAGAGCCCCCTGGGGTTGAAGTCGAAAACGCCAGCTACCCAGGAAAAAGGGGTTGAGAGCCCCCTGAGGTTGGAGCGAAGAGGGCAGCTCCCCAGCAAAAAGGGGATGAGAGCCCCCTGAGGTTGGAGCGAAGAGGGCAGCTCCCCAGCAAAAAGGGGATGAGAGCCCCCTGAGGTTGGAGCGAAGAGGGCAGCTCCCCAGCAAAAAGGGGATGAGAGCCCCCTGAGGTTGGAGCGAAAATGAGAACCCTGTTGCATAGTAACATGTAAAGAGAAAATCAGAGCCCTGTTTATAGTAATGTGTAAAGAGAAAAGGAGAGCCCTGTTGTTTAGTAATGTGTAAAGAGAAAAGGAGAGCCATGTTGTTTAGTAATGTGTAAAGAGAAAAGGAGAGCCCTGTTGTTTAGTAATGTGTAAAGAGAAAAGGAGAGCCCTGTTGTTTAGTAATGTGTAAAGAGAAAAGGAGAGCCCTGTTTAGTAATGTGTAAAGAGAAAAGGAGAGCCCTGTTGTTTAGTAATGTGTAAAGAGAAAAGGAGAGCCCTGTTGTTTAGTAATGTGTAAAGAGAAACGGAGAGCCCTGTTGTTTAGTAATGTGTAAAGAGAAAAGGAGAGCCCTGTTGTTTAGTAATGTGTAAAGAGAAAAGGAGAGCCCTGTTTAGTAATGTGTAAAGAGAAAAGGAGAGCCCTGTTGTTTAGTAATGTGTAAAGCGAAAAGGAGAGCCCTGTTGTTTAGTAAGGTGTAAAGAGAAAAGGAGAGCCCTGTTGTTTAGTAATGTGTAAAGAGAAAAGGAGAGCCCTGTTGTTTAGTAATGTGTAAAGAGAAAAGGAGAGCCCTGTTTAGTAATGTGTAAAGAGAAAAGGAGAGCCCTGTTGTTTAGTAATGTGTAAAGAGAAAAGGAGAGCCCTGTTGTTTAGTAATGTGTAAAGAGAAAAGGAGAGCCCTATTTAGTAATGTGTAAAGAGAAAAGGAGAGCCCTGTTGTTTAGTAATGTGTAAAGAGAAAAGGAGAGCCCTGTTTAGTAATGTGTAAAGAGAAAAGGAGAGCCCTGTTGTTTAGTAATGTGTAAAGAGAAAAGGAGAGCCCTGTTGTTTAGTAATGTGTAAAGAGAAAAGGAGAGCCCTGTTGTTTAGTAATGTGCTACCAAAGGGCTACCAATAACAGTCTTCTAAACTTCACTTGGTCTTCATCATCCCTCTGATCCATGAAATTGTCCTGGATGGGCCTCGTCCTTGATATTGTCTCTGTGTCTCTGAGGTTTAGTGTTGTCTCTGGCCCTCCTTGATATTGTCTCTGTGTCTCTGAGGTTTAGTGTTGTCTCTGGCCCTCCTTGATATTGTCTCTGTGTCTCTGAGGTTTAGTGTTGCCTTTGGTCCTCCTTGATATTGTCTCTGTGTCTCTGAGGTTTAGTGTTGCCTTTTGTCCTCCTTGATATTGTCTCTGTGTCTCTGAGGTTTAGTGTTGTCTTAGGTCCTCCTTGATATTGTCTCTGTGTCTCTGAGGTTTAGTGTTGTCTCTGGCCCTCCTTGATATTGTCTCTGTGTCTCTGAGGTTTAGTGTTGTCTCTGGCCCTCCTTGATATTGTCTCTGTGTCTCTGAGGTTTAGTGTTGTCTCTGGCCCTCCTTGATATTGTCTCTGTGTCTCTGAGGTTTAGTGTTGTCTCTGGCCCTCCTTGATATTGTCTCTGTGTCTCTGAGGTTTAGTGTTGTCTCTGGCCCTCCTTGATATTGTCTCTGTGTCTCTGAGGTTTAGTGTTGTCTCTGGCCCTCCTTGATATTGTCTCTGTGTCTCTGAGGTTTAGTGTTGTCTCTGGCCTCGTCCTTGATATTGTCTCTGTGTCTCTGAGGTTTAGTGTTGTCTCTGGCCCTCCTTGATATTGTCTCTGTGTCTCTGAGGTTTAGTGTTGCCTTTTGTCCTCCTTGATATTGTCTCTGTGTCTCTGAGGTTTAGTGTTGTCTTAGGTCCTCCTTGATATTGTCTCTGTGTCTCTGAGGTTTAGTGTTGTCTCTGGCCCTCCTTGATATTGTCTCTGTGTCTCTGAGGTTTAGTGTTGTCTCTGGCCCTCCTCTGATATTGTCTCTGTGTCCTGAGGTTTAGTGTTGTCTTTGGTCCTCCTTGATATTGTCTCTGTGTCTCTGAGGTTTAGTGTTGTCTTTGGCCCTCCTTGATATTGTCTCTGTGTCTCTGAGGTTTAGTGTTGTCTTTGGCCCTCCTTGATATTGTCTCTGTGTCTCTGAGGTTTAGTGTTGTCTCTGGCCCTCCTTGATATTGTCTCTGTGTCTCTGAGGTTTAGTGTTGTCTCTGGCCCTCCTTGATATTGTCTCTGTGTCTCTGAGGTTTAGTGTTGTCTTTGGTCCTCCTTGATATTGTCTCTGTGTCTCTGAGGTTTAGTGTTGTCTTTGGCCCTCCTTGATATTGTCTCTGTGTCTCTGAGGTTTAGTGTTGTCTTTGGCCCTCCTTGATATTGTCTCTGTGTCTCTGAGGTTTAGTGTTGTCTTTGGCCCTCCTTGATATTGTCTCTGTGTCTCTGAGGTTTAGTGTTGTCTCTGGCCCTCCTTGATATTGTCTCTGTGTCTCTGAGGTTTAGTGTTGTCTCTGGCCCTCCTTGATATTGTCTCTGTGTCTCTGAGGTTTAGTGTTCTCTTTGGTCCTCCTTGATATTGTCTCTGTGTCTCTGAGGTTTAGTGTTGTCTCTGGCCCTCCTTGATATTGTCTCTGTGTCTCTGAGGTTTAGTGTTGTCTTTGGTCCTCCTTGATATTGTCTCTGTGTGTCTGAGGTTTAGTGTTGTCTTTGGCCCTCCTTGATATTGTCTCTGTGTGTCTGAGGTTTAGTGTTGTCTTTGGCCCTCCTTGATATTGTCTCTGTGTCTCTGAGGTTTAGTGTTGTCTCTGGCCCTCCTTGATATTGTCTCTGTGTCTATGAGGTTTAGTGTTGTCTTTGGTCCTCCTTGATATTGTCTCTGTGTCTCTGAGGTTTAGTGTTGTCTCTGGCCCTCCTTGATATTGTCTCTGTGTCTCTGAGGTTTAGTGTTGTCTCTGGCCCTCCTTGATATTGTCTCTGTGTCTCTGAGGTTTAGTGTTGTCTTTGGCCCTCCTTGATATTGTCTCTGTGTCTCTGAGGTTTAGTGTTGTCTTTGGCCCTCCTTGATATTGTCTCTGTGTCTCTGAGGTTTAGTGTTGTCTTTGGCCCTCCTTGATATTGTCTCTGTGTCTCTGAGGTTTAGTGTTGTCTCTGGCCCTCCTTGATATTGTCTCTGTGTCTCTGAGGTTTAGTGTTGTCTCTGGCCCTCCTTGATATTGTCTCTGTGTCTCTGAGGTTTAGTGTTGTCTTTGGTCCTCCTTGATATTGTCTCTGTGTCTCTGAGGTTTAGTGTTGTCTTTGGCCCTCCTTGATATTGTCTCTGTGTCTCTGAGGTTTAGTGTTGTCTTTGGCCCTCCTTGATATTGTCTCTGTGTCTCTGAGGTTTAGTGTTGTCTTTGGCCCTCCTTGATATTGTCTCTGTGTCTCTGAGGTTTAGTGTTGTCTCTGGCCCTCCTTGATATTGTCTCTGTGTCTCTGAGGTTTAGTGTTGTCTCTGGCCCTCCTTGATATTGTCTCTGTGTCTCTGAGGTTTAGTGTTGTCTTTGGTCCTCCTTGATATTGTCTCTGTGTCTCTGAGGTTTAGTGTTGTCTATGGCCCTCCTTGATATTGTCTCTGTGTCTCTGAGGTTTAGTGTTGTCTTTGGTCCTCCTTGATATTGTCTCTGTGTCTCTGAGGTTTAGTGTTGTCTTTGGCCCTCCTTGATATTGTCTCTGTGTCTCTGAGGTTTAGTGTTGTCTCTGGCCCTCCTTGATATTGTCTCTGTGTCTCTGATGTTTAGTGTTGTCTTTGGTCCTCCTTGATATTGTCTCTGTGTCTCTGAGGTTTAGTGTTGTCTCTGGCCCTCCTTGATATTGTCTCTGTGTCTCTGAGGTTTAGTGTTGTCTCTGGCCCTCCTTGATATTGTCTCTGTGTCTCTGAGGTTTAGTGTTGCCTTTTGTCCTCCTTGATATTGTCTCTGTGTCTCTGAGGTTTAGTGTTGTCTTTGGTCCTCCTTGGTATTGTCTCTGTGTTTCTGAGGTAGTGCCTGGGGGGTTGGTACAGGATTTCCTGCTTCCTATCTGGTGTGGACAGGTCATGTCAAGATCTGTTCCTGCTGACCTATCTATTGGCCTGCCCAGGCAGGGTGGCGAAGGTTCCCTATAACAGGCTGCTGTCGGGAAGAGGAGAGAGGGAGGATGGATGGATGGAGGGAGGAACTTAGGTCACTATTTTAGGAACAAGTCTCTCATTGTTCCCCCTATAAATATACACCAGCATAGTCCTCACTGACCTGCGGTAGGAAGGAGGAAGGATGAGGTGAAGACGAGATTGGAGTGAGGGGAGAATTATGGGAGTTGTGTGTGTTGAGATGATCACGTTGTAAGTAAATGTTTGAACTATTTCCTGTCCCCCCCATCCCCGTCCCCTGTCCCTGTCTCATCATTATTGAATTTGTTATACCAGACAAAACAAAACGTTTGCGACGAGTAAGTGTGAACCTACAGGAACTTTTCTGTCCAAGGCAGAAGTTGTTACAAGTTTAAAACTGTTATTTTCTGTTGTACAGTTTAAGTTGATGTTAATAATGGTAATAAGTTTTATGTTAGCACAGTGTATTGCTAGCAGAGGCAAGTAATCGAGCTAGCTAAGAGAGAGCGTTAGCATCGTCATGGCGGGCAGAAAAGGATTTGAGACAGTCGCCAGAGCAGGAAAACGAAGTGATGAAAAAGGGAGGAGTATTTTTATTTTTATTTTACCTTTATTTAACTTGGCAAGTCAGTTAATTAAGAACAAATTCTTATTTTCAATTACAGCCTAGGAACAGTCAGTTAACTGCCTGAGTTATAGAGAGTGTGTAAAGTCAAATTACTAATTATTCAACCGCGAGGAACAACTTTGGCATTAGGAAATGAGCTTAAGGATGAAACGACAGTGAGTAAAGTCAATGAAGATCACGTGACTGAGAAAAAAATATTGCTGTGGCAGAACAGAACATTTCCGTGCTTGAGGACAATATTGAAGTGAGCAACAATCAGGAGCCTTTTGAGAAACAAAAAATGTCAGGAACTGTTGGAAACATCGGACAGTTAGATGAAAGTATTGAGCAAGTGGAGATCATACAAAGAACGGTTGGAATATTTTGTTCTTGCCAAATGACATTGATGAGCAGAAAAGAGTGCTTACATTTCTTTGTGTAATTGGGCCCAAATACATGTAATTTACTACGCTTCCTGCTACAGCCAGACAGGCCAGGTAATAAGACGTATGGGGATATTGTTGAAATACTGAAAGGACACTTTTCACCAAAACCCCTAGTTATTGCTGAAAGGTTTAGGTTCAACAGAAGAAGTCAGGAAGAGGGAGAATCAGTAAGGGAACTATCCGAGCATTGTGAGTTTAATACTGTTCTAAATTACACCATTAGAGACAGACTAGTATGTGGGCTACAGAGTGAAAGACGATTGAATGAAAGCAATCTGACCATGGCGAAGGCCACCGTAAAGGCCACTGACGTCAGCTTGTCCATGCAACTATGTGCTAGAGAGGCTCAGCATGTTGAGTTCATCGGGAAAAGTGCACAGAGTTGCAACTGAAAATCAGAGACAGGGAAATCAAGTCACGTGCCTCCGGGACATCAGGCTTCAACATCCTGGTGGAAGGACGTGGTGAGACATCAGGCTTATACATGATGGTGGAAGGACATGGTGAGACATCAGGCTTCTAGATCCTGGTGGAAGGACGTGGTGAGACATCAGGCTTCTACATCCTGGTGGAAGGACATGGTGAGACATCAGGCTTCTACATGATGGTGGAAGGACGTGGTGAGACATCAGGCTTCTACATCCTGGTGGAAGGACGTGGTGAGACATCAGGCTTCTACATGATGGTGGAAGGATGTGTGGACATCAGGACATCCTGGTGGAAGGCGTTCTTCTACATGATGGTAGAAGGACGTGGTGAGAAGGCTTATACATCCTGGTGGAAGGACATGGTGAGACATCAGGCTTCTACATGATGGTGGAAGGACGTGGTGAGACATCAGGCTTCTACATCCTGGTGGAAGGACGTGGTGGGACATCAGGCTTCTACATCCTGGTGGAAGGACGTGGTGAGACATCAGGCTTCTAGATCCTGGTGGAAGGACGTGGTGAGACATCAGGCTTCAACATCCTGGTGGAAGGACGTGGTGAGACATCAGGCTTCTACATCCTGGTAGAAGGACATGGTGAGACATCAGGCTTCTACATCCTGGTGGAAGGACGTGGTGAGACATCAGGACATCCTGGTAGAAGGACATGGTGAGACATCAGGCTTCTACATCCTGGTGGAAGGACGTGGTGAGACATCAGGCTTCAACATCCTGGTAGAAGGACGTGGTGGGACATCAGGCTTCTAGATCCTGGTGGAAGGACGTGGTGAGACATCAGGCTTCTACATCCTGGTGGAAGGACATGGTGGGACATCAGGCTTCTACATGATGGTAGAAGGACATGGTGAGACATCAGGCTTCTACATCCTGGTGGAAGGACGTGGTGAGACATCAGGCTTCAACATCCTGGTGGTGGACATCAGGATCCTGGTGGTGTGAGACATCAGGCTTCTACATCCTGGTGGAAGGACATGGTGGGACATCAGGCTTCTACATGATGGTAGAAGGATGTGGTGGAAGGACATCCTGGTGGAAGGATGTGGTGGGACATCAGGCTTCTACATGATGGTAGAAGGATGTGGTGAGACATCAGGCTTCTACATGATGGTGGAAGGACGTGGTGGGACATCAGGCTTCTACATGATGGTAGAAGGATGTGGTGAGACATCAGGCTTATACATTCTGGTGGAAGGATGTGGTGGGACATCAGGCTTCTACATGATGGTAGAAGGATGTGGTGAGACATCAGGCTTCTACAACCTGGTGGAAGAATGTGGTGGGACATCAGGCTTCTACATCCTGGTGGAAGGACGTGGTGAGACATCAGGCTTCTAGATCCTGGTGGAAGGACATGGTGGGAAACATGATGGTAGAAGGCTGGTGAGACATACATGATGGTGGAAGGACGTGGTGAGACATCAGGCTTCTACATCCTGGTGGAAGAACGTGGTGAGACATCAGGCTTCTACATGATGGTAGAAGGACGTGGTGAGACATCAGGCTTCTAGATCCTGGTGGAAGGACATGGTGAGACATCAGGCTTCTACATGATGGTGGAAGGACATGGTGAGACATCAGGCTTCTACATGATGGTAGAAGGACATGGTGAGACATCAGGCTTCTACATGATGGTAGAAGGAGGTGGTGAGACATCAGGCTTCTACATGATGGTAGAAGGACATGGTGAGACATCAGGCTTCTACATGATGGTGGAAGGACATGGTGAGACATCAGGCTTCTACATCCTGGTGGAAGGACATGGTGAGACATCAAGCTTCTACATCCTGGTGGAAGGACATGGTGAGACATCAGGCTTCTACATGATAGAAGGACATGGTGGAAGGATGATGGTGGAAGGACATGGTGAGACATCAGGCTTCTACATCCTGGTGGTGAGAAGGACATGATGGTGGAAGAACGTGGTCTGACATCAGGCTTCTACATGATGGTAGAAGGACATGGTGAGACATCAGGCTTCTACATCCTGGTGGAAGGACATGGTGAGACATCAGGCTTCTACATCCTGGTGGAAGGACTACATCCTTCTACATGATGGTAGAAGGGTGGTGAGACATCAGGCTTCTACATCCTGGTGGAAGGACATGGTGAGACATCAGGCTTCTACATCCTGGTGGAAGGAATGGTGGGACATCAGGCTTATATATCTTGGTGGAAGGACGTGGTGAGACATCAGGCTTCTGGGACATCAGACTTCCATGATGGTAGAAGGATGTGGTGAGACATCAGGCTTATACATCCTGGTGGAAGGACGTGGTGAGACATCAGGCTTCTACATCCTGGTGGAAGGACGTGGTGAGACATCAGGCTTCTACATCCTGGTGGAAGGTCATGGTGAGACATCAGGCTTCTACATCCTGGTGGAAAGACGTGGTGGGACATCAGGCTTCTACATCCTGGTGGAAGGTCATGGTGAGACATCAGGCTTCTACATCCTGGTGGAAGGACATGGTGAGACATCAGGCTTCTATATCTTGGTGGAAGGACGTGGTGAGACATCAGGCTTCTACATCCTGGTGGAAGGTCATGGTGAGACATCAGGCTTCTACATCCTGGTGGAAGGACGTGGTGGGACATCAGGCTTCTACATCCTGGTGGAAGGTCATGGTGAGACATCAGGCTTCTACATCCTGGTGGAAGGACGTGGTGAGACATCAGGCTTCTACATCCTGGTGGAAGGATGTGGTGGGACATCAGGCTTCTACATGATGGTGGAAGGAAGTGGTGGGACATTTTTGCAGAAACAAGAAAGAGAACATGCTCACACTGTTGATCAGGAGAGCACAGAGGTGAGTGACTCATCAGACGATGAAGTCACACTGAACACTGACTGTTTCTGTGCTACCGCACGGCTATTATGTCTCTGACCTTGCTAGAGGGTCACCTGTGCTTATACAAAAGACTGTCTCAGACATTCTACAAAAAGACACTGAAATACCTTCCACTTCAGCCAACTCACATTGTGTTAAAGACTTAGACAGGTGAATCTGTTGCCGTGAGAGGCATCACTAGGGTCAGAGTTCAGTTAAATGGCCAAACTGAGAAAATCACACTGGACCGGACATCAGTAGGTATAATGACACCTGGAGACACAAGCTGACATCTTTTAAACATGGAGAAGCATTTTAATGGAGAGCTCGGTATCATGAAAGACATTTCAGCAAAGCTTATTATTAAGCCAGACAGCAAACCAAAGTTTTCTAAAAGCACCTTATGCTATCAGACCAAAAGTCCAGGCTGACTTGGTGAGTCTAGTTAAGAACAATGTCCTGGAGCCAGTCAGCAGTGAGTGAATGGGCTACACCCATTGTACCAGTCCTTAAGGGGGATGGTGGAATCAGGATATGTGGAGACTTTAAAGTTCACCCGGGGTTGTCCACTGAGGAGTATTCACTACAACAGGGGAGGGGGGTGAAAAGTTCAGCAAAATCAACCTCTGCCAAGCCTACTTGCAGAGACACATGGATGAAATGTCAAAGGAGCTGCTGACCTTCAGCATAACACACAACTCTTCAGGTTGTCATCTACCATTTGGAATGTTATTTAACCAGCGATGTTGACTGAGAACATGTTCTCATTTACAGCAATGACCTGGGGAAAGGTTACAGGGGAGAGGAGGGGGATGAATGAGCCAATTGGAAGCTGGGGATGATTAGATGACTGTGATGGTATGAGGGACAGCTTGGGAATTTAGTCAGGACACCAGGGTTAATACCCCTACTCTTACAATAAGTGCCATGGGATCTTTAATGACCTCAGAGAGTCAGGACACGCGTTTAACATCCCATCCGAAAGACGGCACCCTACACAGGGCAGTGTCCCCAATCACTGCCCTGGGGCATTGGGATATTTTTTTAGACCAGAGGAAAGAGTGCCTCCTACTGGCCCTTCAACACCACTTCCAGCAGCATCTGGTCTCCCATCCAGGGACTCACCAGGAGAGCAAGAGAGAGAGAGAGAGAGAGAGAGAGAGAGACACAGACACAGACACAGACACAGAGAGACACAGAGACTAGCCCCCCGGCACAGACTATTGCAGAAAAGATACTGGAGACTGAGACGGGGGGGTCGTGGGACACTTTAGGACAAGGCCGAGTAGAGCCCACGAAGATCTACCCCACCGCCCGAGGGGGTGCAAAACTGAACAGGGAGATCACGTCAGACTCAACCCACTCAAGTCAAGGATAGCAACAAACAAACAAAAAGCATGTCACGACATAATGCACCCCTCCTAGCGACGGCATGGGAGAGCACTAGTAAGCCAGTGACCCCCCCCCCAGGGTCAGAGGCAGAGGATCCTACTGATGTATTGGTGTTGTGCCATTTTGTGTGTGTTGAGATGATCTTAGTAAAATGATTGAACTATTGAACTATATAACTATTGAATTGCTATAAAGATGTGGTTATGAGACCCACCGATGTAAAACTCTCATCTTCCTCACCACTAACACAGGCCGCTATCACTACTTTGTTTTGGAGAGGAGGAGGAGGAGGAATAGGGTAGTATAGGTGTTGCTCTCTTCCTCTCTTCCTCTGCTTCCCCTTTGTCCCTCTCTCCTTTCACCTGTGTGAGTGGAGAGTGAGTGTGTGAGTGGAGAGTGGATCTATAAAGACCTGTCCACTCTAAACAGGGTTTGGTTTCAGTGGATCTATAAACCCTGAGTCCTCTAAACAGGGTTTGGATTTCTGACAAGGTCAACGGCGAGAGAAGAGAAAACATATTTAGCATTTAGCAGAGAACGAGGAGGTTGGTTGGAGCTGCTGTTAGACAGTTTTAATATAACACTGTGTGTTATGGTTACACCGCCTGGGATAGCAGGTTTGATGCTGCATAGTGCTGCCTGTTTGAGCTACACCGCCTGGGATAACAGGTTTGGTGCTGCATAGTGCTGCCTGTTTGAGCTACACCGCCTGGGATAACAGGTTTGGTGCTGCATAGTGCTACCTGTTTGAGCTACACCGCCTGGGATAACAGGTTTGGTGCTGCATAGTGCTACCTGTTTGAGCTACACCGCCTGGGATAACAGGTTTGGTGCTGCATAGTGCTACCTGTTTGGGCTACATCGCCTGGGATAACAGGTTTGGTGCTGCATAGTGCTACCTGTTTGGGCTACACCGCCTAGGATAACAGGTTTGGTGCTGCATAGTGCTACCTGTTTGAGCTACACCGCCTGGGATAACAGGTTTGGTGCTGCATAGTGCTGCCTGTTTGGGCTACACCACCTGGGATAACAGGTTTGGTGCTGCATAGTGCTACCTGTTTGAGCTACACCGCCTGGGATAACAGGTTTGGTGCTGCATAGTGCTACCTGTTTGAGCTACACCGCCTGGGATAACAGGTTTGGTGCTGCATAGTGCTACCTGTTTGGGCTACATCGCCTGGGATAACAGGTTTGGTGCTGCATAGTGCTACCTGTTTGGGCTACACCGCCTGGGATAACAGGTTTGGTGCTGCATAGTGCTACCTGTTTGAGCTACACCGCCTGGGATAACAGGTTTGGTGCTGAATAGTGCTACCTGTTTGAGCTACACCGCCTGGGATAATAGGTTTGGTGCTGCATAGTGCTGCCTATTTAGGCTACGCCACCTGGGATAACAGGTTTGGTGCTGCATAGTGCTGCCTGTTTGGGCTACGCCACTTGGGATAACAGGTTTGGTGCTGCATAGTGCTACCTGTTTGAGCTACACTGCCTGGGATAACAGGTTTGGTGCTGCATAGTGCTACCTGTTTGAGCTACACTGCCTGGTATAACAGGTTTGGTGCTGCACAGTGCTCCCTGTTTGGGCTACACCGCCTGGGATAACAGGTTTGGTGCTGCATAGTTTGCTACCTGTTTGCTGCACAGTGCTACCTGTTTGAGCTACACTGCCTGGTATAACAGGTTTGGTGCTGCATAGTGCTGCCTGTTTGGGCTACGCCGCCTGGTATAAGATAACAGGTTTGGTGCGGATAACAGGTTTGGTGTGCATCCCTGTTTGAGCTACACTGCCTGGTATAACAGGTTTGGTGCTGCACAGTGCTACCTGTTTGGGCTACGCCGCCTGGTATAACAGGTTTGGTGCTGCACAGTGCTCCCTGTTTGGGCTATACTAGTGCATCTGGTCAATAGTGAGACAACAGAGAATGAGGGGTTTGTTTGGTGCTGCATAGTGCTGCCTGTTTGGGCTACACTAGTGCATCTGGTCAATAGAGAGACAACAGAGAATGAGGGGTTTGTTTGGTGCTGCATAGTGCTGCCTGTTTGGGCTACACTAGTGCATCTGGTCAATAGAGAGACAACAGAGAACGAGGGGTTTGTTTGGTGCTGCATAGTGCTGCCTGTTTGGGCTACACTAGTGCATCTGGTCAATAGAGAGACAACAGAGAACGAGGGGTTTGTTTGGTGCTGCATAGTGCTGCCTGTTTGGGCTACACCACCTGGGATAATAGGTTTGGTGCTGCATAGTGCTCCGCTGCCTGGTATAACAGGTTTGGTGCTGCACAGTGCTCCCTGTTACCCTGCATAGTGCTACCTGTTTGGGCTACGCTAGTGCATCTGGTCAATAGAGAGACAACAGAGAACGAGGGGTTTGTTTGGTGCTGCGTAGTGCTGCCTGTTTGGGCTACACTAGTGCATCTGGTCAATAGAGAGACAACAGAGAATGAGGGCTTTGTTTGGTGCTGCACAGTGCTCCCTGTTTGGGCTACGCTAGTGCATCTGGTCAATAGAGAGACAACAGAGAACGAGGGGTTTGTTTGGTGCTGCTTTACTTCACATTGCTTTGTGTGTTTGTGCTATCCTAGGCCCAGGGATTCAGACGACAGAAAGATGACTGTACTGTTTGGGAGGAGATAGGCTTAGAAAAAAATAAACCAGAACACTCATGAATGGCGTTGCAGTCAAGGGGAAATAAGTGTTGCCAACATAACAAATCAAATCGTATTTGTCACATGCGCCGAATACAACAGGTATTACCTCACAGTGATATGCTTACTTACAAGCCCTTAACCAACGAAGCAGTTTTAAGAAAAATACCAAGAAGATAAAAATAACGTAATTGCAAGAGCAGCCATAAAACACGATAGTGGGGCTATATACGGTGGGGTACCGGTACAATGTGCATTTCATAAGTATTCTAGCAAAGTGTGTACATTCAACTTATTAAACACATCTGTAAAACTACAATGAGGATATAGACCTATCAAGTGAGTTTTCATAAATCATTGGGTAACAGTGCAAGACAAAAATGTCAGAGTAGTGGTGGCATTAGTTCATGTTCACATTTATAACTTAACATGCATGGGCATTTCATACCTTAAGGGAACATTTGACATTTGCTGTATGGTTAGTGAGAAAGTCCATATTGCAAATGTACGGTCCCTTACTAGACGTCCGAAAATGTTTGTAAAATTCGCGGATGGCGTCGGGCCGAGCGGCAGGGCCGGACCTACCGGGAAGTCATCAAATGAACTTTGTCGGACATGCGGTTTCCGTTTTATAAAATAATCAAATTTTGGTCATTTTTCCGCTATCCCGGAAAATCCCACAAGAGGGCATAAGAAATCATATTGCAATTGGACAAAACATCACGAATCACGACGGGGCATTATCTCGAAACCGGAAAATATTTTGATGCCGAAACTTGGTGAGCGTAGGTTTGGCATAATGGGCAGTTGGCCCCGAACAAGATGGCGTCTAGGCCTCAACGGTTTTTGAGTTATGGCCATTTCTCTGGGATTAAAGGTCCAAAATGAAAATAGAGAAATTATTTTTCCACTTTACGTCAAAGTCAAGGAGCCTCCGGTGTCAATAAAAGAAAAACAGCCATTTATCTATCGTCATTTAAGAGAAATCGTACAATGACAGATTGGTGATGTTCACAGATAGGTGTTTTTTTTCAACAGTTACAGATCCAGTTGCAGGGTGATCATACAAATCGTTTTAAAGTGTGCTGCGGAGCTCTGCGTGATTTTCTGAAATAACACACACTCACTAAACCCTCCGTAAATAACTCAGTTCTTAACGTAAAGACTTAAAACTCAGGATTCTGTAAGAGGCTACCTCAGTCAAGACATGTGTTTACCTATAGCTTCCTGTGCCAACCGGAAGTGCCTTTAATTGGGTCACACTGTCTGTTTTGAAGGGTTAGAAAAGTCACATCTCTCCAAAACTTCATATGTGTGACTAGGTAACCCTCCTGAACTGTAAATCAGTCATTTCTCCCAACAGATGTCAAAGAAAAGCTCTCACACACACACACAGCAAGGATGGAGTGACAAAGTGCGTGGCTCAATAAGTGGTGGGTTCTTAAATCCAGCCGGCAAAGGTCCGATGATGAAAAATGCCAGTGTGTCTTGACAGCATCTCCCACTTCGCGTGAGTTCAAAGTGTATGTGGTTGTGGACATTACGGATTGTTCTTCAGTTTTAGCTTTTGCAGTGTTTTTCCCCAAAGAGCTTCATCCACACGTTGTGGCTAATAGCCTCTTCTTAGAAACCTACTGCCCATCTCCGCTGCTTTTTCTAAATAATCCTCTGTGGCACAGTCTGAAAAACTGGCTTCTTGGAAGTCCTCTTTTTAATGGCTCAGGGTGGAAGCTGTCCCCCTGTAATAGAGTATTTCTGTCCGTTTATTTTCTACACAGAGTTGTAAACAGGGTTCCATTTGATTTCTCAATCCACATATCGAGGTCTTGAACACGTTTAGTGTCACATTCAATAGTGAATTTGAGATTGGGGTCAATGTCGTTGAGTATAAGCCATAATGTCTGACAGCTCTTCTTCCGTTCCTCTCCAGGACGTCAATATATCGAAACCACTTCAGGATTTGAATCAACAATTTATTTTCGGGTTTCATTGTTATGAACAAAATGTTTTTCAAAATGACCCACATAAAGGTTAGCATAGCTTGGAGCGAATGTGGAGCCCATCGATGTTCCATTCGTTAGGAGGTAATATTCATCATCAAACCTAAAATAGTTGTATGTCAAAACTTATTCAGCCAGCTCTAGAAAAAGGTTTATTGGTGGGTAGTGAACCAGGGCTACCAGCTACCCCGTATGGGGAATGACCCTCGACATCTAATGTGACCAAATTACAGTCTTCTGTTAACTAAACCCGTTATTGGTCAGATCATGTTTATTGAAGTCTATAGAGTCTTTCACATATGATGGCAATGCTTGCGCATGAGATTTAGTAAAAGATTCTACAAAAGTGTTGACAATGGCTCTAGCCTATTCCTGCAACCACTGGTCTGCCGGGATATTTGCCTTGTTGTGTTTTAGGTGTAATTCCGGGCTAAATGTACAAGGCATGGACGTATGGAACCATTACAGCAGCAGTATTTATATTCAGGTTTAGAGATAAGGTTGTTCAATCTGGCTTGTTCCAGATTAGATACAGATGTGGGATCAACACTCAGTTTTCTATAGAAACGTTCTGTCTCTCTGAATCTCTTCTTTGTAATTGTCATAGTCTAAAACAACCAAGGAAACCCCTTTATCTGCAGGTTTAATAACAAAAGATGGATCTTACATTAAGTTTCTGGTGAGGTTTTTCTTTAAGCTTTATTTAACTAGACAACTCAGTGAAGAACAAATTCTTATTTTCAATGACAGCCTAGGAACAGTGGGTTAACTGCCTGTTCAGGGGCAGAACAACAGATTTGCACCTTGTCAGCTCAGGGGTTTGAACTTACAACCTTCTGATTACTAGTCCAACACTCTAACCACTAGGCTACCCCTGAATATATTTATTTCTACTATACACAGACTAACCTATAATAGTTATTAATAGAGGATTTCGGTCCAAATTTGCATTTGGGCTTAAAATGGGTAACATGGGGCCTATCCTAGGCCTGGTAGCTAGAGGACTGTGGGGGAGGAGACAGACAACATGGGGCCTTTCCTAGGCCTGGTACAGAGAGGACTGTGGGGGAGGAGACAGACAACATGGGGCCTTTCCTAGACCTGGTACAGAGAGGACAGAGAGGGAGGAGACAGACAACATGGGGCCTTTCCTAGACCTGGTAGAGAGAGGGGTTTGGGGGAGGAGACAGACAACATGGGGCCTTTCCTAGACCTGGTACAGAGAGGACTGTGGGGGAGGAGACAGACAACATGGGGCCTTTCCTAGACCTGGTAGAGAGAGGACAGAGAGGGAGGAGACAGACAACATGGGGCCTTTCCTAGGCCTGGTCAGAGAGGACTAGACCTGGTACAGAGAGAGGACTGAGAGGGAGGAGACAGACAACATGGGGCCTATCCTAGACCTGGTACAGAGAGGACAGGGGGAGGAGACAGACAACATGGGGCCTTTCCTAGACCTGGTACAGAGAGGACAGTGGGGGAGGAGACAGACAACATGGGGCCTTTCCTAGACCTGGTAGAGAGAGGACAGAGAGGGAGGAGACAGACAACATGGGGCCTTTCCTAGACCTGGTACAGAGAGGACTGTGGGGGAGGAGACAGACAACATGGGGCCTTTCCTAGACCTGGTACAGAGAGGACAGAGGGGAGGAGACAGACAACATGGGGCCTTTCCTAGACCTGGTACAGAGAGGACAGTGGGGGAGGAGACAGACAACATGGGGCCTTTCCTAGACCTGGTAGAGAGAGGACAGTGGTAGGGAGGAGACAGACAACATGGGGCCTTTCCTAGACCTGGTAGAGAGAGGACTGTGGGGGAGAGACAGACAACATGGGGCCTTTCCTAGACCTGGTACAGAGAGGACTGTGGGGGAGGAGACAGACAACATGGGGCCTTTCCTAGACCTGGTACAGAGAGGACTGTGGGGGAGGAGACAGACAACATGGGGCCTTTCCTAGACCTGGTAGAGAGGACAGAGGGGAGGAGACAGACAACATGGGGCCTTTCCTAGACCTGGTAGAGAGAGGACAGTGGGGAGGAGACAGACAACATGGGGCCTTTCCTAGGCCTGGTACAGAGAGGACTGTGGGGGAGGAGACAGACAACATGGGGCCTTTCCTAGACCTGGTAGAGAGAGGACTGTGGGGAGGAGACAGACAACATGGGGCCTTTCCTAGGCCTGGTAGCTAGAGGACTGTGGGGAGGAGACAGACAACATGGGGCCTTTCCTAGACCTGGTAGAGAGAGGACTGAGGGGAGGAGACAGACAACATGGGGCCTTTCCTAGGCCTGGTACAGAGAGGACTGTGGGGGAGGAGACAGACAACATGGGGCCTTTCCTAGACCTGGTAGAGAGAGGACTGTGGGGGAGGAGACAGACAACATGGGGCCTTTCCTAGGCCTGGTAGCTAGAGGACTGTGGGGGAGGAGACAGACAACATGGGGCCTTTCCTAGACCTGGTAGCTAGAGGACTGTGGGGGAGGAGACAGACAACATGGGGCCTTTCCTAGACCTGGTAGAGAGAGGACTGTGGGGGAGGAGACAGACAACATGGGGCCTTTCCTAGACCTGGTAGCTAGAGGACTGTGGGGGAGGAGACAGACAACATGGGGCCTTTCCTAGACCTGGTACAGTGAGGACTGTGGGGGAGGAGACAGACAACATGGGGCCTTTCCTAGACCTGGTACAGAGAGGACTGTGGGGAGGAGACAGACAACATGGGGCCTTTCCTAGACCTGGTAGAGAGAGGACTGTGGGGGAGGAGACAGACAACATGGGGCCTTTCCTAGACCTGGTAGAGAGAGGACTGTGGGGGAGGAGACAGACAACATGGGGCCTTTCCTAGACCTGGTAGAGAGAGGACTGTGGGGGAGGAGACAGACAACATGGGGCCTATCCTAGACCTGGTACAGAGAGGACTGTGGGGGAGGAGACAGACAACATGGGGCCTTTCCTAGGCCTGGTAGCTAGAGGACTGTGGGGAGGAGACAGACAACATGGGGCCTTTCCAGACCTGGTAGCTAGAGGACTGTGGGGAGGAGACAGACAACATGGGGCCTTTCCTAGACCTGGTAGCTAGAGGACTGTGGGGGAGGAGACAGACAACATGGGGCCTTTCCTAGACCTGGTAGAGAGAGGACTGTGGGGGAGGAGACAGACAACATGGGGCCTTTCCTAGACCTGGTACAGAGAGGACTGTGGGGGAGGAGACAGACAACATGGGGCCTTTCCTAGACCTGGTAGAGAGAGGACTGTGGGGGAGGAGACAGACAACATGGGGCCTTTCCTAGACCTGGTACAGAGAGGACTGTGGGGGAGGAGACAGACAACATGGGGCCTTTCCTAGGCCTGGTACAGAGAGGACTGTGGGGGAGGAGACAGACAACATGGGGCCTTTCCTAGACCTGGTAGAGAGAGGACTGTGGGGGAGGAGACAGACAACATGGGGCCTTCCTAGGCCTGGTAGCTAGAGGACTGTGGGGGAGGAGACAGACAACATGGGGCCTTTCCTAGACCTGGTAGCTAGAGGACTGTGGGGAGGAGACAGACAACATGGGGCCTTTCCTAGACCTGGTAGAGAGAGGACTGTGGGGAGGAGACAGACAACATGGGGCCTTTCCTAGACCTGGTAGAGAGAGGACTGTGGGGGAGGAGACAGACAACATGGGGCCTTTCCTAGGCCTGGTAGAGAGAGGACTGTGGGGAGGAGACAGACAACATGGGGCCTTTCCTAGGCCTGGTAGAGAGAGGACTGTGGGGGAGGAGACAGACAACATGGGGCCTTTCCTAGACCTGGTAGAGAGAGGACTGTGGGGGAGGAGACAGACAACATGGGGCCTTTCCTAGACCTGGTAGCTAGAGGACTGTGGGGGAGGAGACAGACAACATGGGGCCTTTCCTAGACCTGGTAGAGAGAGGACTGTGGGGGAGGAGACAGACAACATGGGGCCTTTCCTAGACCTGGTACAGAGAGGACTGTGGGGGAGGAGACAGACAACATGGGGCCTTTCCTATACCTGGTACAGAGAGGACTGTGGGGGAGGAGACAGACAACATGGGGCCTATCCTAGGCCTGGTAGCTAGAGGACTGTGGGGGAGGAGACAGACAACATGGGGCCTTTCCTAGGCCTGGTACAGAGAGGACAGAGAGGGAGGAGACAGACAACATGGGGCCTTTCCTAGACCTGGTAGCTAGAGGACTGTGGGGGAGGAGACAGACAACATGGGGCCTTTCCTAGACCTGGTAGAGAGAGGACAGAGAGGGAGGAGACAGACAACATGGGGCCTTTCCTAGACCTGGTACAGAGAGGACTGTGGGGAGGAGACAGACAACATGGGGCCTTTCCTAGACCTAGTAGAGAGAGGACTGTGGGGGAGGAGACAGACAACATGGGGCCTTTCCTAGACCTGGTACAGAGAGGACAGAGAGGGAGGAGACAGACAACATGGGGCCTTTCCTAGACCTGGTAGAGAGAGGACTGTGGGGGAGGAGACAGACAACATGGGGCCTTTCCTAGGCCTGGTACAGAGAGGACTGTGGGGGAGGAGACAGACAACATGGGGCCTTTCCTAGACCTGGTAGAGAGGACTGTGGGGGAGGAGACAGACAACATGGGGCCTTTCCTAGGCCTGGTAGCTAGAGGACTGTGGGGGAGGAGACAGACAACATGGGGCCTTTCCTAGACCTGGTAGCTAGAGGACTGTGGGGAGGAGACAGACAACATGGGGCCTTTCCTAGACCTGGTAGAGAGAGGACTGTGGGGGAGGAGACAGACAACATGGGGCCTTTCCTAGACCTGGTAGCTAGAGGACTGTGGGGAGGAGACAGACAACATGGGGCCTTTCCTAGACCTGGTACAGTGAGGACTGTGGGGGAGGAGACAGACAACATGGGGCCTTTCCTAGACCTGGTACAGAGAGGACTGTGGTGGAGGAGACAGACAACATGGGGCCTTTCCTAGACCTGGTAGAGAGAGGACTGTGGGGGAGGAGACAGACAACATGGGGCCTTTCCTAGACCTGGTAGAGAGAGGACTGTGGGGGAGGAGACAGACAACATGGGGCCTTTCCTAGACCTGGTAGAGAGAGGACTGTGGGGGAGGAGACAGACAACATGGGGCCTATCCTAGACGTGGTACAGAGAGGACTGTGGGGGAGGAGACAGACAACATGGGGCCTTTCCTAGGCCTGGTAGCTAGAGGACTGTGGGGGAGGAGACAGACAACATGGGGCCTTTCCTAGAACTGGTAGCTAGAGGACTGTGGGGGAGGAGACAGACAACATGGGGCCTTTCCTAGGCCTGGTAGAGAGAGGACTGTGGGGGAGGAGACAGACAACATGGGGCCTATCCTAGACCTGGTACAGAGAGGACTGTGGGGGAGGAGACAGACAACATGGGGCCTTTCCTAGACCTGGTACAGAGAGGACTGTGGGGGAGGAGACAGACAACATGGGGCCTATCCTAGGCCTGGTAGCTAGAGGACTGTGGGGGAGGAGACAGACAACATGGGGCCTTTCCTAGGCCTGGTACAGAGAGGACAGAGAGGGAGGAGACAGACAACATGGGGCCTTTCCTAGACCTGGTAGCTAGAGGACTGTGGGGGAGGAGACAGACAACATGGGGCCTTTCCTAGACCTGGTAGAGAGAGGACAGAGAGGGAGGAGACAGACAACATGGGGCCTTTCCTAGACCTGGTACAGAGAGGACTGTGGGGGAGGAGACAGACAACATGGGGCCTTTCCTAGACCTGGTAGAGAGAGGACTGTGGGGGAGGAGACAGACAACATGGGGCCTTTCCTAGACCTGGTACAGAGAGGACAGAGAGGGAGGAGACAGACAACATGGGGCCTATCCTAGACCTGGTAGAGAGAGGACTGTGGGGGAGGAGACAGACAACATGCGGCCTTTCCTAGACCTGGTAGAGAGAGGACTGTGGGGAGGAGACAGACAACATGGGGCCTTTCCTAGACCTGGTAGAGAGAGGACAGAGAGGGGAGTGAGACAGACAACATGGGGCCTATCCTAGACCTGGTACAGAGAGGACTGTGGGGGAGGAGACAGACAACATGGGGCCTTTCCTAGACCTGGTACAGAGAGGACTGTGGGGGAGGAGACAGACAACATGGGGCCTATCCTAGGCCTGGTAGCTAGAGGACTGTGGGGGAGGAGACAGACAACATGGGGCCTTTCCTAGGCCTGGTACAGAGAGGACAGAGAGGGAGGAGACAGACAACATGGGGCCTTTCCTAGACCTGGTAGAGAGAGGACTGTGGGGGAGGAGACAGACAACATGGGGCCTTTCCTAGACCTGGTAGAGAGGACTGTCGGGGAGGAGACAGACAACATGGGGCCTTTCCTAGACCTGGTAGAGAGGACAGAGAGGGAGGAGACAGACAACATGGGGCCTATCCTAGACCTGGTAGAGAGAGGACTGTGGGAGGAGACAGACAACATGGGGCCTTTCCTAGACCTGGTAGAGAGAGGACTGTGGGGAGGAGACAGACAACATGGGGCCTTTCCTAGACCTGGTAGAGAGAGGACTGTGGGGGAGGAGACAGACAACATGGGGCCTTTCCTAGGCCTGGTACAGAGAGGACTGTGGGGGAGGAGACAGACAACATGGGGCCTTTCCTAGACCTGGTACAGAGAGGACTGTGGGGGAGGAGACAGACAACATGGGGCCTTTCCTAGACCTGGTAGAGAGAGGACTGTGGGGGAGGAGACAGACAACATGGGGCCTTTCCTAGACCTGGTACAGAGAGGACTGTGGGGGAGGAGACAGACAACATGGGGCCTTTCCTAGACCTGGTAGAGAGAGGACTGTGGGGGAGGAGACAGACAACATGGGGCCTTTCCTAGACCTGGTAGCTAGAGGACTGTGGGGGAGGAGACAGACAACATGGGACCTATCCTAGACCTGGTAGAGAGAGGACTGTGGGGGAGGAGACAGACAACATGGGGCCTTTCCTAGACCTGGTAGAGAGGACTGAGGGGGAGGAGACAGACAACATGGGGCCTATCCTAGACCTGGTAGCTAGAGGACTGTGGGGGAGGAGACAGACAACATGGGGCCTTTCCTAGACCTGGTACAGAGAGGACTGTGGGGGAGGAGACAGACAACATGGGGCCTTTCCTAGACCTGGTAGCTAGAGGACTGTGGGGGAGGAGACAGACAACATGGGGCCTTTCCTAGACCTGGTACAGAGAGGACAGAGAGGGAGGAGACAGACAACATGGGGCCTATCCTAGACCTGGTAGAGAGAGGACTGTGGGGGAGGAGACAGACAACATGGGGCCTTTCCTAGACCTGGTAGAGAGAGGACAGAGAGGGAGGAGACAGACAACATGGGGCCTTTCCTAGACCTGGTACAGAGAGGACTGTGGGGGAGGAGACAGACAACATGGGGCCTTTCCTAGACCTGGTAGAGAGAGGACTGTGGGGGAGGAGACAGACAACATGGGGCCTTTCCTAGACCTGGTACAGAGAGGACAGAGAGGGAGGAGACAGACAACATGGGGCCTATCCTAGACCTGGTAGAGAGAGGACTGTGGGGGAGGAGACAGACAACATGCGGCCTTTCCTAGACCTGGTAGAGAGAGGACTGTGGGGGAGGAGACAGACAACATGGGGCCTTTCCTAGACCTGGTAGAGAGAGGACAGAGAGGGAGGAGACAGACAACATGGGGCCTATCCTAGACCTGGTACAGAGAGGACTGTGGGGAGGAGACAGACAACATGGGGCCTTTCCTAGACCTGGTACAGAGAGGACTGTGGGGGGAGGAGACAGACAACATGGGGCCTATCCTAGGCCTGGTAACTAGAGGACTGTGGGGGAGGAGACAGACAACATGGGGCCTTTCCTAGGCCTGGTACAGAGAGGACAGAGAGGGAGGAGACAGACAACATGGGGCCTTTCCTAGACCTGGTAGAGAGAGGACTGTGGGGGAGGAGACAGACAACATGGGGCCTTTCCTAGACCTGGTAGAGAGAGGACTGTCGGGGAGGAGACAGACAACATGGGGCCTTTCCTAGACCTGGTAGAGAGAGGACAGAGAGGGAGGAGACAGACAACATGGGGCCTATCCTAGACCTGGTAGAGAGAGGACTGTGGGGGAGGAGACAGACAACATGGGGCCTTTCCTAGACCTGGTAGAGAGAGGACTGTGGGGGAGGAGACAGACAACATGGGGCCTTTCCTAGACCTGGTAGAGAGAGGACTGTGGGGGAGGAGACAGACAACATGGGGCCTTTCCTAGGCCTGGTACAGAGAGGACTGTGGGGGAGGAGACAGACAACATGGGGCCTTTCCTAGACCTGGTACAGAGAGGACTGTGGGGGAGGAGACAGACAACATGGGGCCTTTCCTAGACCTGGTAGAGAGGACTGTGGGGGAGGAGACAGACAACATGGGCCTTTCCTAGACCTGGTACAGAGAGGACTGTGGGGAGGAGACAGACAACATGGGGCCTTTCCTAGACCTGGTAGAGAGAGGACTGTGGGGGAGGAGACAGACAACATGGGGCCTTTCCTAGACCTGGTAGCTAGAGGACTGTGGGGGAGGAGACAGACAACATGGGGCCTATCCTAGACCTGGTAGAGAGAGGACTGTGGGGGAGGAGACAGACAACATGGGGCCTTTCCTAGACCTGGTAGAGAGAGGACTGTGGGGGAGGAGACAGACAACATGGGGCCTATCCTAGACCTGGTAGCTAGAGGACTGTGGGGGAGGAGACAGACAACATGGGGCCTTTCCTAGACCTGGTACAGAGAGGACTGTGGGGGAGGAGACAGACAACATGGGGCCTTTCCTAGACCTGGTAGCTAGAGGACTGTGGGGGAGGAAACAGACAACATGGGGCCTTTCCTAGGCCTGGTAGAGAGAGGACTGTGGGGGAGGAGACAGACAACATGGGGCCTTTCCTAGGCCTGGTAGCTAGAGGACTGTGGGGGAGGAGACAGACAACATGGGGCCTTTCCTAGGCCTGGTAGAGAGAGGACTGTGGGGGAGGAGACAGACAACATGGGGCCTTTCCTAGGCCTGGTAGAGAGAGGACTGTGGGGGAGGAGACAGACAACATGGGGCCTTTCCTAGACCTGGTAGAGAGAGGACTGTGGGGGAGGAGACAGACAACATGGGGCCTATCCTAGACCTGGTAGCTAGAGGACTGTGGGGGGAGGAGACAGACAACATGGGGCCTTTCCTAGACCTGGTACAGAGAGGACTGTGGGGAGGAGACAGACAACATGGGGCCTTTCCTAGACCTGGTAGCTAGAGGACTGTGGGGGAGGAAACAGACAACATGGGGCCTTTCCTAGGCCTGGTAGAGAGAGGACTGTGGGGGAGGAGACAGACAACATGGGGCCTTTCCTAGGCCTGGTAGCTAGAGGACTGTGGGGGAGGAGACAGACAACATGGGGCCTTTCCTAGGCCTGGTAGAGAGAGGACTGTGGGGGAGGAGACAGACAACATGGGGCCTTTCCTAGGCCTGGTAGAGAGAGGACTGTGGGGGAGGAGACAGACAACATGGGGCCTTTCCTAGGCCTGGCAGAGAGAGGACTGTGGGGGAGGAGACAGACAACATGGGCCTTTCCTAGACCTGGTAGAGAGAGGACTGTGGGGGAGGAGACAGACAACATGGGGCCTTTCCTAGACCTGGTAGCTAAGAGGACAGAGGAGGAGACAGACAACATGGGGCCTTTCCTAGACCTGGTAGAGAGAGGACTGTGGGGAGGAGACAGACAACATGGGGCCTTTCCTAGACCTGGTACAGAGAGGACTGTGGGGGAGGAGACAGACAACATGGGGCCTTTCCTAGACCTGGTAGCTAGAGGACTGTGGGGGAGGAGACAGACAACATGGGGCCTTTCCTAGACCTGGTACAGAGAGGACAGAGAGGGAGGAGACAGACAACATGGGGCCTTTCCTAGACCTGGTACAGAGAGGACTGTGGGGGAGGAGACAGACAACATGGGGCCTTTCCTAGACCTGGTAGCTAGAGGACTGTGGGGGAGGAGACAGACAACATGGGGCCTTTCCTAGGCCTGGTAGCTAGAGGACTGTGGGGGAGGAGACAGACAACATGGGGCCTTTCCTAGGCCTGGTACAGAGAGGACAGAGAGGGAGGAGACAGACAACATGGGGCCTTTCCTAGGCCTGGTAGAGAGAGGACTGTGGGGGAGGAGACAGACAACATGGGGCCTTTCCTAGACCTGGTAGAGAGAGGACAGAGAGGGAGGAGACAGACAACATGGGGCCTTTCCTAGACCTGGTACAGAGAGGACTGTGGGGGAGGAGACAGACAACATGGGGCCTTTCCTAGACCTGGTACAGAGAGGACTGTGGGGGAGGAGACAGACAACATGAGGCCTTTCCTAGACCTGGTAGAGAGAGGACAGAGAGGGAGGAGACAGACAACATGGGGCCTTTCCTAGACCTGGTACAGAGAGGACTGTGGGGGAGGAGACAGACAACATGGGGCCTTTCCTAGGCCTGGTAGAGAGAGGACTGTGGGGGAGGAGACAGACAACATGGGGCCTTTCCTAGGCCTGGTAGCTAGAGGACTGTGGGGGAGGAGACAGACAACATGGGGCCTTTCCTAGACCTGGTAGCTAGAGGACTGTGGGGGAGGAGACAGACAACATGGGGCCTTTCCTAGACCTGGTAGAGAGAGGACTGTGGGGGAGGAGACAGACAACATGGGGCCTTTCCTAGACCTGGTAGAGAGAGGACTGTGGGGGAGGAGACAGACAACATGGGGCCTTTCCTAGGCCTGGTAGAGAGAGGACTGTGGGGGAGGAGAAAGACAACATGGGGCCTTTCCTAGACCTGGTAGAGAGAGGACTGTGGGGGAGGAGACAGACAACATGGGGCCTTTCCTAGGCCTGGTACAGAGGACTGTGGGGGAGGAGACAGACAACATGGGGCCTTTCCTAGACCTGGTAGAGAGAGGACTGTGGGGGAGGAGACAGACAACATGGGGCCTTTCCTAGACCTGGTAGAGAGAGGACAGAGAGGGAGGAGACAGACAACATGGGGCCTTTCATAGACCTGGTACAGAGAGGACTGTGGGGGAGGAGACAGACAACATGGGGCCTTTCCTAGACCTGGTAGCTAGAGGACTGTGGGGGAGGAGACAGACAACATGGGGCCTTTCCTAGACCTGGTAGAGAGAGGACTGTGGGGGAGGAGACAGACAACATGGGGCCTTTCCTAGACCTGGTAGAGAGAGGACAGAGAGGGAGGAGACAGACAACATGGGGCCTTTCCTAGACCTGGTACAGAGAGGACAGAGAGGGAGGAGACAGACAACATGGGGCCTTTCCTAGACCTGGTACAGAGAGGACTGTGGGGGAGGAGACAGACAACATGGGGCCTTTCCTAGACCTGGTACAGAGAGGACAGAGAGGGGAGGAGACAGACAACATGGGGCCTTTCCTAGGCCTGGTACAGAGAGGACTGTGGGGGAGGAGACAGACAACATGGGGCCTTTCCTAGGCCTGGTACAGAGAGGACAGAGAGGGAGGAGACAGACAACATGGGGCCTTTCCTAGACCTGGTACAGAGAGGACTGTGGGGAGAGACAGACAACATGGGGCCTTTCCTAGACCTGGTACAGAGAGGACAGAGAGGGGGAGACAGACAAACATGGGGCCTTTCCTAGGCCTGGTACAGAGAGGACTGTGGGGGAGGAGACAGACAACATGGGGCCTTTCCTAGGCCTGGTACAGAGAGGACTGTGGGGGAGGAGACAGACAACATGGGGCCTTTCCTAGACCTGGTAGCTAGAGGACTGAGAGGGAGGAGACAGACAACATGGGGCCTTTCCTAGACCTGGTAGAGAGAGGACTGTGGGGGAGGAGACAGACAACATGGGGCCTTTCCTAGGCCTGGTACAGAGAGGACTGTGGGGGAGGAGACAGACAACATGGGGCCTTTCCTAGACCTGGTAGAGAGAGGACTGTGGGGGAGGAGACAGACAACATGGGGCCTTTCCTAGACCTGGTACAGAGAGGACAGAGAGGGAGGAGACAGACAACATGGGGCCTTTCCTAGACCTGGTACAGAGAGGACAGAGAGGGGTTTGGTTGGTGTTGTGTTGCAAACTGTTTCAATTGTGCAATATCTAACGCTTCAGCGATCCAGATTGATTACAGTCCTACATTTAGATCAGACTATCCGTAAAGCTTCAGATTGAACACAGAACTACATTTAGGTTGAACTATCTGTAAGGCTACAGATTGAACACAGAACTACATTTAGGTTGAACTATCTGTGAGGCTTCAGATTGAACACGTAACTACATTTAGGTTGAACTATCTGTGAGGCTTCAGATTGAACACAGATTGAACACAGAACTACATTTAGGTTGAACTATCTGTGAGGCTTCAGATTGAACACAGAACTACATTTAGGTTGAACTATCTGTGAGGCTTCAGATTGAACACAGAACTACATTTAGGTTGAACTATCTGTGAGGCTTCACCGTCAGAGATCCAGATTGAATTGAGTCCCTAGTGTGAACTTCTTTTGTCATTGGTCCTACTTGGATCATCTCTACCATATGAGCTGCGAGAGGCTGATGGAAAGAGACACCACAACGTTTAGGAACAAACAAACACATTACTGAGTGAATAGCAGAAATCAATTGAAGCTGTTGAAATGTGACACGTCAAAATGTTGTTTAACTGTTACTATCAGCTGCCAATGATAAACTTTCAGTATGTTAGAATGAAAAAAACAGTATGATTTATGCAGAAAACCATTTAATGGAATTGATTATGGTAAAATATTTCGCAACAGTATGTACATATTCTACTGAGGTTTATTGAGCATACAGCAAAATGCCGTTGAAGTGGCACCATCCATTGGCACCAGCATTGCTCATATTGTCCCAGATCCATGAATTATCCTTCAAAACAACATATACCACATCTCCCTCCTCCAGCTGCAGTATGATACCATTAGATCCGTTGTAGGAGCCGTCCTTGTTCATAGCAGAAATGCCATTTGTTCTTTGTTCTTGAACAGCAAGGAGTCTGAGCGGCGACCTGATCCTGAATGGTGATAGATGCTAAACTGATAGACTCCTGTCACTGGTGCTGTGAAGATGCCTGGATGAAAAAAGCACACTATTTAATGTGGGAAGATGTTGATCATAAATTAAAAAGAAGAAGAGGAAGAAGATGAAGAAGATGAAGAAGAAGAAGACATAAAAGTTTAATATGAGCACGATGACTTAACCTGTTGCCGGGTTGTAAGCGTTGCCAAGGTTGGTTAAGACCTTTTGGTAGACAAGCGTTTTTTCAACATTGAAAGGTCCATAGTATCCAGTACCCCCAAATCCAGCTGAGAATGCCACCTTCGTTTCTGTCAGACACAAAATGACATGTGTTCAAACTATAGGACTCAGCAGTTGATTAATTCAGTAAGCCCATGTTAGGACAGGGGGCAGCATCGGTAAGTTTGGATGAAAAGCGTGTCCAAAGTAACCTGCCTGTTACTCAGGCCCAGAAGTTAGGATATTGATATACTCAGTAGATTTAGATTGAAAACATTCTAACGTTTCCTAAACATTCTAATTTAAGTGTATTTAAGTGCCCTTGCACAGATCCCAGATCCCAAACCTAATTCCACACCAAGTGGTAAGCAACTAAGTGGTAAGCAACTAGGCGCTGTCCTAACATTTTGCCGTTAAACCTTTTTTGAAATCGGACACTGTGGTTGGATTAACAAGACGTGTATCTTTAAAATGGTGTATAATACTTGTGTGTTTGAGGAATTTTAATTATGAGATTTCTGTTGTTTGAATTTGGCGCCCTGCACTTTCACTGGCTGTAGGGCAGGTGTTCCCTTCCCAGAAAAGGTTAAAACAGTGAAAAAAGTATCTACCTGCTTTAGCGTTCAGTGTCTCCACCTGGCGCTCAGCAGCTGCAAGCCGGTTTTCCATGACTTCAATCTTCCTCAGGATGTCACACATGCCAGACGGGCAGTTTGTGTCTTTGTTTTCTGGGGTTGTCACCATAGCCGCAGTCAGGGTGCTGCACAGCAACATCAGCAAAGCTACAACACCCTTCATTCTATACCTGGACTCCCAACGTCTACAGTTTATTAGTTGCTTACCACTTAGGTGTGGAATTAGGTTTGTGAAAAGAATTGATCTGTGCAAGGGCCCTTAAATACACTTAAATTAGAATGTTTAGTTAAATATCTACCAAATTATATAATTACTGGACCTTCTATTTACTATCCATTTACCGGATAGTTTTATCTAACAAAGTCATTGACCAACGTTTCGGTTGGCATAGACCTTTACTTTTTGGCCTTGGGGGTGTACACAGCACAGAAAAAAGTCAACAAGTCAGTTAAGAACACATTTTTATTTTCAACAACGGCCGAGGAACAGTGTTTAAGGGCAGAACGACAGATTTGTACCTTGTCAGCTCAGGGGTTTGAACTTGCAACCTTCCGGTTAGTAGTCCAATTCTCTAACCACTCAGCTACCCTTGAATATGTTGATTTTCCTCTCCTATGTACAGACTAACCTATAATAGTTATTAATAGAGGACTTAACAATAGTGTTAAAAAGTCACTACAAAAACATGAAAGAGGCTGTCATAATACCGTAGGAAGATGTCAGACAGAGGAAATGATCACCTATAGCCATGAAACACAGAGGATGAAGAACAGAATCACAGCCATAAGGAAGAGCAGAAGACCCCTCACTTTCATTCCTCTCATTATCTTCTATATTTTTAGGACATAATTACAGTCCAGTCCGCTCTCCACCGTTCCTTTCTTCTTTCCATTATATCCCTGGTCTGGTTTGATCTGGTTTGGTTTGGTACCCTCATTGAACCGAGAAGAGAGACAACAGGGAGCAGAGGAAGGGGGGTTGTTTGCTATGTACTGTGTATTTTGAGTCGTACTGACTGAGACAACATGTTCGGTGCTGTTGCTCAGTGTTGTCTGTTCAGGCTGTACTACAATGCAGAGATAACCGAGAGAAGATAGCATAGCACGGAATGCATATTGGGGGCTGCTTTACTGCACAGTGCGGTGTGTTTGGGCTGTACTATCACACTTGCTGTCACGCCCTGGTCTTAGTATTTTGTGTTTTCTTTATTTATTTGGTCAGGCCAGGGTGTGACATGGGTTTTGGTATGTGGTGTGTTTTGTCTTGGGGTTTTTCATAGATATTGGGATTGTGGCTTAGTGGGGTTTTCTAGCTTAGTCTATGGCTGTCTGAAGTGGTTCTCAATCAGAGGCAGGTGTTTATAGTTGTCTCCAATTGGGAACCATATTTAGGCAGCCATATTCTTTGAGTGTGTCGTGGGTGATTGTCCTTGTTCCTGTCTCTGTGTTAGTTTGCACCAATTTAGGCTGTTTCGGTTTTAGTGTTACGTTTATTGTTTTTGTATTGATTCGTGTTTCCTTGTTTTATTAAAACATGAATCTTAATAGCCACGCTGCATTTTGGTCCGACTCTCTTTCACCTAAAGAAAGTCGTTACACTTGCAGTACCAGGAGCTGGATGAGATGACAGCAGAGTGAGAGAGACTAACCTGCAGGAAGTCTAGTCTGTCAAGAGACTAACCTACAGGTTAACTAGTCTATCTAGAGACTAACCTACAGGTCGACTAGTCTATCTAGAGACTAACCTACAGGTTAACTAGTCTATCAAGAGACTAACCTACAGGTCGACTAGTCTATCTAGAGACTAACCTGCAGGAAGTCTAGTCTGTCAAGAGACTAACCTACAGGTTAACTAGTCTATCAAGAGACTAACCCACAGGTCGTCCATTGTTCCTCCCGGTCCTAGTGAAAAGCCAACTGTCCCGGTTGATATATTATCGCATAGATATTTGCAAAACACCTTGAGGATTGATTATAAAAATCGTTTGCCATGTTTCAGTCGACATATTTCCGTTACTGGGCATAACGCATCAATATAACGGAGGTATTTGGATGTAAAAAATATCTTTATGGAACAAAAGGAACATTTGCTGTCTAGCTGGGAGTCTTGTGAGTGAAAACATCCGAAGATCATCAAAGGTAAACGGTTAATTTGATTGCTTTTCTGATTTTCGTGATAAGCTTCCTGATGCTAAGTGTACATGTTATATAGTTAACTGTCAATAAACCCTCTGTTATATTAGATAGGTAACTGTCAATAAACACTCTGTGTTCCGTTAGATAGTTAACTGTCAATAAACCCTCTGTGTTCTGTTAGATTGGTAACTGTCAATAAACACTCTGTGTTCTGTTAGATAGTTAACTATCAATAAACCCTCTGTGTTCCGTTAGATAGTTAACTGTCAATAAACCCTCTGTGTTCTGTTAGATAGTTAACTGTCAATAAACCCTCTGTGTTCTGCTAGATAGGTAACTGTCAATAAACCCTCTGTGTTCTGCTAGATAGTTAACTGTCTATAAACCCTCTGTGTTCTGTTAGATAGTTAACTGTCAATAAACCCTCTGTGTTCTGTTAGATAGTTAACTGTCAATAAACCCTCTGTGTTCTGCTAGATAGTTAACCGTCAATAAACCCTCTGTGTTCTGTTAGATAGTTAACTGTCAATAAACCCTCTGTTATATTAGATAGTTAACTGTCAATAAACCCTCTGTGTTCTATTAGATAGTTAACTGTCAATAACCCCTCTGTGTTCTGTTAGATAGTTAACTGTCAATAAACCCTCTGTGTTCCGTTAGATAGTTAACTGTCAATAAACCCTCTGTGTTCCGTTAGATAGTTAGGTAGTTAACTGTCAATAAACCCTCTGGTATATTAGATAGTTAACCGTCAATAAACCCTCTGTGTTCTGCTAGATAGTTAACTGTCTATAAACCCTCTGTGTTCCGCTAGATAGTTAGATAGTTAACTGTCAATAAACCCTCTGTGTTCTGCTAGATAGTTAACTGTCAATAAACCCTCTGTGTTCTGTTAGATAGTTAGATAGTTAACTGTCAATAAACCCTCTGTGTTCTGTTAGATAGTTAACTGTCAATAAACCCTCTGTGTTCTGTTAGATAGTTAACTGTCAATAAACCCTCTGTGTTCTGCTAGATAGTTAACTGTCAATAAACCCTCTGTGTTCCGCTAGATAGTTAGATAGTTAACTGTCAATAAACCCTCTGTGTTCTGCTAGATAGTTAGATAGTTAACTGTCAATAAACCCTCTGTGTTCTGCTAGATAGTTAACTGTCAATAAACCCTCTGTGTTCCGCTAGATAGTTAGATAGTTAACTGTCAATAAACCCTCTGTGTTCCGCTAGATAGTTAGATAGTTAACTGTCAATAAACCCTCTGTGTTCTGTTAGATAGTTAACTGTCAATAAACCCTCTGTGTTCTGTTAGATAGTTAACTGTCAATAAACCCTCTGTGTTCTGCTAGATAGTTAACTGTCTATAAACCCTCTGTGTTCCGCTAGATAGTTAGATAGTTAACTGTCAATAAACCCTCTGTGTTCTGCTAGATAGTTAACTGTCAATAAACCCTCTGTGTTCTATTAGATAGTTAACTGTAAATAAACCCTCTGTGTTCTGTTAGATAGTTAACTGTCAATAAACCCTCTGTGTTCTGCTAGATAGTTAACTGTCAATAAACCCTCTGTGTTCCGCTAGATAGTTAGATAGTTAACTGTCAATAAACCCTCTGTGTTCTGCTAGATAGTTAGATAGTTAACTGTCAATAAACCCTCTGTGTTCTGCTAGATAGTTAACTGTCAATAAACCCTCTGTGTTCCGCTAGATAGTTAGATAGTTAACTGTCAATAAACCCTCTGTGTTCCGCTAGATAGTTAGATAGTTAACTGTCAATAAACCCTCTGTGTTCTGTTAGATAGTTAACTGTCAATAAACCCTCTGTGTTCTATTAGATAGTTAACTGTCAATAAACCCTCTGTGTTCTGTTAGATAGTTAACTGTCAATAAACCCTCTGTGTTCTGTTAGATAGTTAACTGTCAATAAACCCTCTGTTATATTAGATAGTTAACTGTCAATAAACCCTCTGTGTTATATTAGATAGTTAACTGTCAATAAACACTCTGTGTTCTGTTAGATAGTCAACTGTCTATAAACCCTCTGTGTTCTGTTAGATAGTTAACTGTCAATAAACCCTCTGTTATATTAGATAGTTAACTGTCAATAAACCCTGTGTTATATTAGATAGTTAACTGTCAATAAACCCTCTGTGTTCCGTTAGATAGTTAACTGTCAAGAAACCCTCTGTTATATTAGATAGTTAACTGTCAATAAACCCTCTGTGTTCTATTAGATAGTTAACTGTCTATAAACCCTCTGTTATATTAGATAGTTAACTGTCAATAAACCCTCTGTGTTCTATTAGATAGTTAACGGTCTATAAACCCTCTGTTATATTAGATAGTTAACTGTCAATAAACCCTCTGTGTTCTGTTAGATAGTTAACTGTCAATAAACCCTCTGTGTACTGTTAGATAGTTAACTGTCAATAAACCCTCTGGTATATTAGATAGTTAACTGTCTATAAACCCTCTGTGTTCTGTTAGATAGTTAACTGTCAATAAACCCTCTGTGTTCTGTTAGATAGTTAACTGTCAATAAACCCTCTGTGTTATATTAGATAGTTAACTGTCAATAAACCCTCTGTGTTCTGTTAGATAGTTAACTGTCAATAAACCCTGTGTTATATTAGATAGTTAACTGTCAATAAACCCTCTGGTATATTAGATAGTTAACTGTCTATAAACCCTCTGTGTTCTGTTAGATAGTTAACTGTCAATAAACACTCTGTGTTCTGTTAGATAGTTAACTGTCAATAAACCCTGTGTTATATTAGATAGTTAACTGTCAATAAACACTCTGTGTTCTGTTAGATAGTTAACTGTCAATAAACCCTCTGTTATATTAGATAGTTAACTGTCAATAAACCCTCTGTGTTCTGTTAGATAGTTAACTGTCAATAAACCCTCTGTGTTCTGTTAGATAGTTAACTGTCAATAAACCCTCTGTTATATTAGATAGTTAACTGTCAATAAACCCTCTGTGTTATATTAGATAGTTAACTGTCAATAAACCCTGTGTTATATTAGATAGTTAACTGTCAATAAACACTCTGTGTTCTGTTAGATAGTTAACTGTCAATAAACCCTCTGTGTTCTGTTAGATTGGTAACTGTCAATAAACCCTCTGTGTTCTGTTAGATTGGTAACTGTCAATAAACCCTCTGTGTTCTGTTAGATAGTTAACTGTCAATAAACCCTCTGTGTTCTATTAGATAGGTAACTGTCAATAAACCCTCTGTGTTCTATTAGATAGGTAACTGTCAATAAACCCTCTGTGTTCTATTAGATTGGTAACTGTCAATAAACCCTCTGTGTTCTGTTAGATAGTTAACTGTCAATAAACCCTCTGTGTTCTATTAGATAGGTAACTGTCAATAAACCCTCTGTGTTCTGTTAGATAGTTAACTGTCAATAAACCCTCTGTTATATTAGATAGTTAACTGTCAATAAACCCTCTGTGTTATATTAGATAGTTAACTGTCAATAAACCCTGTGTTATATTAGATAGTTAACTGTCAATAAACACTCTGTGTTCTGTTAGATAGTCAACTGTCTATAAACCCTCTGTGTTCTGTTAGATAGTTAACTGTCAATAAACCCTCTGTTATATTAGATAGTTAACTGTCAATAAACCCTGTGTTATATTAGATAGTTAACTGTCAATAAACCCTCTGTGTTCCGTTAGATAGTTAACTGTCAATAAACCCTCTGTGTTCTATTAGATAGTTAACTGTCTATAAACCCTCTGTGTTCTATTAGAGAGTTAACTGTCAATAAACCCTCTGTGTTCTATTAGATAGTTAACGGTCTATAAACCCTCTGTTATATTAGATAGTTAACTGTCAATAAACCCTCTGTGTTCTGTTAGATAGTTAACTGTCAATAAACCCTCTGTGTTCTGTTAGATAGTTAACTGTCAATAAACCCTCTGGTATATTAGATAGTTAACTGTCTATAAACCCTCTGTGTTCTGTTAGATAGTTAACTGTCAATAAACCCTCTGTGTTCTGTTAGATAGTTAACTGTCAATAAACCCTCTGTGTTATATTAGATAGTTAACTGTCAATAAACCCTCTGTGTTCTGTTAGATAGTTAACTGTCAATAAACCCTGTGTTATATTAGATAGTTAACTGTCAATAAACCCTCTGGTATATTAGATAGTTAACTGTCTATAAACCCTCTGTGTTCTGTTAGATAGTTAACTGTCAATAAACACTCTGTGTTCTGTTAGATAGTTAACTGTCAATAAACCCTGTGTTATATTAGATAGTTAACTGTCAATAAACCCTCTGTGTTATATTAGATAGTTAACTGTCAATAAACCCTGTGTTATATTAGATAGTTAACTGTCAATAAACACTCTGTGTTCTGTTAGATAGTTAACTGTCAATAAACCCTCTGTGTTCTGTTAGATAGTTAACTGTCAATAAACCCTCTGTGTTATATTAGATAGGTAACTGTCAATAAACCCTCTGTTATATTAGATAGTTAACTGTCAATAAACCCTCTGTGTTCTGTTAGATAGTTAACTGTCAATAAACCCTCTGTGTTCTGTTAGATAGTTAACTGTCAATAAACCCTCTGTGTTATATTAGATAGTTAACTGTCAATAAACCCTCTGTGTTCTGTTAGATAGTTAACTGTCAATAAACCCTGTGTTATATTAGATAGTTAACTGTCAATAAACCCTCTGGTATATTAGATAGTTAACTGTCTATAAACCCTCTGTGTTCTGTTAGATAGTTAACTGTCAATAAACACTCTGTGTTCTGTTAGATAGTTAACTGTCAATAAACCCTGTGTTATATTAGATAGTTAACTGTCAATAAACCCTCTGTGTTATATTAGATAGTTAACTGTCAATAAACCCTGTGTTATATTAGATAGTTAACTGTCAATAAACACTCTGTGTTCTGTTAGATAGTTAACTGTCAATAAACACTCTGTGTTCTATTAGATAGGTAACTGTCAATAAACCCTCTGTGTTCTATTAGATAGGTAACTGTCAATAAACCCTCTGTGTTCTATTAGATTGGTAACTGTCAATAAACCCTCTGTGTTCTGTTAGATAGTTAACTGTCAATAAACCCTCTGTGTTCTATTAGATAGGTAACTGTCAATAAACCCTCTGTGTTCTATTAGATAGGTAACTGTCAATAAACCCTCTGTGTTCTATTAGATAGGTAACTGTCAATAAACCCTCTGTGTTCTATTAGATAGGTAACTGTCAATAAACCCTCTGTGTTCTGTTAGATAGTTAACTGTCAATAAACCCTCTGTGTTCTGTTAGATAGTTAACTGTCAATAAACCCTCTGTGTTCTATTAGATAGGTAACTGTCAATAAACCCTCTGTGTTCTATTAGATAGGTAACTGTCAATAAACCCTGTGTTCTGCTAGATAGTTAACCGTCAATAAACCCTCTGTGTTCTGTTAGATAGTTAACTGTCAATAAACCCTCTGTGTTCTGCTAGATAGTTAACTGTCAATAAACCCTCTGTGTTCTGTTAGATAGTTAACTGTCAATAAACCCTCTGTGTTCTGTTAGATAGTTAACTGTCAATAAACCCTCTGTGTTCTGTTAGATAGTTAACTGTCAATAAACCCTCTGTGTTCTATTAGGTAGGTAACTGTCCTTAGTGACAGCTTTGAAGTCAAACCACTTTTTTTTCTCTGCTAGCCAGCTCTCGAAGCAACGCACAGCCCAGTTTAATTATTAACTATGTTTTCTTCTCAGCTTTTCTCTAGGTCATTCAATGCAGTATCCTCCAAATCGGCATGCCTGGGTATTTTTGCCATCTCTTTTTTCCCATTCATCCATAGTCATGCTTCCGAAAATATTAAAAAATAAATGTTCCACTCGATTTAGCTAGTCAACTAAAAAAATGTATGTTGCTATGACAACCAGCTCAATATGCTGTCTGTCTCGATCGGACCCATTCACTATATATGGGACGATGGAGATCTATTAATTCAATATTGAAAGCTTGATATTGAAAGGTCGGAGAGACAGACAACACGGTTTATACAAATCTCTGCTGTTGAAAACCAAAAGAAATGGGAGATAATATCTGGGATGCTTTTTAAAATGGAGATCAGGTTTGTTAGCGTGTATATGGGAGGCGAAGTCAAGTGCAGGATTATATTAAACAGACGTCCTTTAGTACCGGTCAACAACGACAGAACATACTATTGCAAAAAACACGGTCTATAACAAAAGTGCAGCGCCTGACAAAATCACGTAACAATAAGCAATTACACACAAAGACACGATGAGGAACAGAGGACTAAATACATGCAGATTGACTGGGGAAGGAAAACCAGGTGTGTATGGAACAAGACTAAACAAATGGACATATGAGAAATGGAGTGGCGATGGCTAGGAAGCCGGTGGCGTCGACCACCGAGCGAACAAGGAAGAGCCGACTTTAGCGGAGTCGTGACAAAGTTTATTCATTTCCTGGCAGGGTTGATGAGACAGTGGATTGCGCAGTCAGATGGAACAGAGTAAATAGGCATTTCAACTTCATTTTAGCCGGTGGTAATTTATGGAATAGACTCCGGCTGGAAAGTGGTTTTGACCAATCAGCATTCAGGATTAGACCCACCCGTTGTATAAAGTCCAATGTTATATTTATTTAACCTTAAACTGAAAATACAAGCGACACAGTGATGTGTGTGATTTGGGAACCTTTAACAGCATTTGACTGGCAGAATGGGTGTTGCATGTGGAGGATGAAGGCTGCAGTAGATATCTCAGATAGGGGGAGTGAGACCTAAGGGGTTTTTATATAAGAATCAACCAGTGGGTCTTGTGATAGGAATACAGAGATGACCAGTTTACAGAGGAGTATAGAATGCAGTGATGTGTCCTATAAGGAGCATTGGTGGCAAATCTGATGGCCGAATGATAAAGAATACCGCTCAGGAAAGCACCCTTACCTGCCGATCTATAAATAATGTCTCCGTAATCTAGCATGGGTAGGATGGTCATCTGAATCAGGGTTACTTTGGCAGCTGGGTTGAACGAGTTGTGATTACGATAGAGGAAACCAAGTCTAGATTTAACCTTAGCCTGCAGCTTTGAAATGTGCTGAGAGAAGGACAGTGTACGGTCTAGCCATACAGATCTGTGGAAAGGTACCAAAACACTTCTGCAGCATTGAAGGTCCCCCAAGAACACAGTGGCCTCCATCATTCTTAAGTGGAAGAAGTTTGGAACCACCAAGACTTTTCCTAGAGCTGGCAGCCCGGCCAAACTGAACAATCAGGGGAGAAGGGCCTTGGTCAGGGAGGTGACCAAGAACCCTACGGTCACTCTGACAGAGCTCCAGAGTTCCACTGTGGAGATATAAGAACCTTCAGAAGAACAGCCATCTCTGCAGCATTCCACCAATCAGGCTGTGCTACTACTTCTGCTGCCTTGCTTCAGCGTTTTGGGTGTTGATGGTGCTGCATTGTTCTATTTGTTTCCCTGCCAGGATGTTGTTCCAGCGTTTTCTGACTGTCAGTAGGCGGACGCCAGTATCTATGGAGCGAACCTTCGCACTGATGCCCATTCACTGACATAATCTCCCCTCTAAGCCTCTAAACCAACATGGGCCAGTTTCTGGACTGTCGTGGTCCTGATGCTGTGACGTAGTTGTTCCCGCTGCCCTGCAGATCTTGGGTGAAGTGCTACCAGATAGTTAACACAAATTGGGCGGCAGGCAGCCTAGTGGTTAGAGCATTGGACTAGAAATCAATAGGTTGCAATATCAAATCCCCGAGCAGACAAGGTGAAAATATGTTGTTTTTGCACACAATAATACATCATGTCCTTCCTCTTGCATGTCAAGATAACGGTACAAAGAGTGGTTGGTTATTAATTTGTATTATCATTTACCAGATGTATTGTGTTATATTCTACCACATTCCTTTCATGTTTCAACAAACTTCAAAGTGCTTCCTTTCAAATGGTACCAAGAATAGGCATATATCCTTGCTCCAGGTCCTGAGCTACAGGATTTGGGTATGTAACTTTATGCAACATTTTATTTAAAGGTCCTCTAACGGACTCCTAATCTGTCGGTGGTGATACAACCTGGAATCGAACCAGGGTCTGTGGTGACACCTTGGAAGCATTGAGAAAGCTGAGCCACTCAGGAGCAGCTGAGTCCTAATTTTCCCCTTCTGTTTATTTTGGGTTTCTGCGCTGGGAGCGTAACAGTGTACATCAAATGATAAATCATACTCACAAATGTGCGTGCGAAGGACTTGGCTGTATGGTAAACCATGTTTTTTATGAAGGTGTATGATATACCTAAACGTTTAAAATATATTTCTGATTATTTATATGAATTACTGGTCCTC